>NC_068283.1:41612539-41837539 GCF_025860055.1 Xyrauchen texanus | reverse complement strand
ATCTATCTGTGTGTCTGTCTGTCTGTATCTGTGTGTCTGCCTGTCTGTCTCTCTGTCTGTCTGTCTGTCTATCTATCTATCTGTCTGTCTGCATATCTATCTATCTATCTATCTGTCTGTCTGTCTGTCTGTCTGCCTGTCATTTCATCTATCTGTGTGTCTGTCTTTCAGTCTGTATCTATCTATCTATCTATCTATCTATCTATCTATCTATCTATCTATCTGTCTATCTGTCTGTCTGCCTGTCTGCCTGTCATTCCATCTATCTGTGTGTCTGTCTGTCTGTATCTGTGTGTCTGTCTGTCTGTCTGCCTGCCTGTCTGTCTGTCTTTCTTTCTGTCTATCTGTCTGTCTGCATATCTATCTATCTGTCTGTCTGTCTGTCTGCCTGTCATTTCATCTATCTGTGTGTCTGTCTTTCAGTCTGTATCTGTCTATCTGTCTATCTATCTATCTATCTATCTATCTATCTATCTATCTATCTATCTATCTGTCTGTCTGTCTGTCTGTCTGTCTGTCTGTCATGTCTATCTGTCTGTCTCTATCTATCTATCTATCTATCTATCTATCTATCTATCTATCTATCTGTCTGTCTGTCTGTCTGTCTGTCTGTCTGTCTGTCATTCCATCTATCTGTGTGTCTGTCTGTCTGTCTGTCTGCCTGCCTGTCATCTGTCTGTCTGTCTGTCTGTCTAGTCTATCTATCTATCTATCTATCTGTCTGTCTGTCTGTCTGTCTGTCTGTCTATCTATCTATCTATCTATCTATCTATCTATCTATCTATCTATCTATCTATCTGTCTGTCTGTCTGTCTGTCTGTCTGTCTGTCTGTCTGTCTGTCTGTCTGTCTGATCTCATATTGCACTCAGTTGACAGCCGTGTCTTCCCCGTGGCACTACATGTCACATTGATTTGAACCCCCACCTCCTCCACCCATCCTTTTGACAGGTGTCGGTGACGCGCATCAGTACTGGGAACGCGCTCGGACGTGTACACTGCGGGTTTGAGAACAGCCCGCCTCCATCTGAATGCGTGCGCGCCACCTTTGTGCTTTCTTCTCTCTCCGGAGCGTGCGCGCACCCCGTTATTCACACCTCTGATTTATTCTCGCGACTGTCGGACTTGTGCTGACAGCCCTTCGGATCGCCAACACAGAAGCTGGAGATCCGATGAGCAGCGCGCAAATCACACCAGACATTCATGATATGCACAAGACATCTGCATACCTGAGGAGTGCAAAGCTGTGTTATGTTGGGGAACACAGCTCGTAAAGAGATGTTAGGACCTCAAAGCAAAAGCCCTTGGAAATTACTCCCAAAGCGAAACCAAAGAGCCACTTCACAACTGTGAGTACATATGGAGATATTGGAGTTCACTTTTCCATCCTAATATGAGACGAAATGGACACTTAAACGACTTTTGACCAAAAAGGTGATTTAATTCTGCACGTGACGGGATCTAAATGGAATATACTGGACATGCCAAGTAATTTTCTGTGTATTTTTCCTGGCTCTATTTATATGCGTAATGTTCATTTTTTATTATTATTATTATTCCGTTACGCACGTTTAATTTGGAGTAAAAGCGCACGCAAGATCAGGAGTGGGAACTCAGAAACGGTCGGTGCTTAACTCTAGAGAATACTAACACAAAAGGCACTTTTAGAGAGAAAACTAACGGTTCCCACTATTGAAAACCTCCTGCTTTGTTTTTTTTTATCAACAGTGATATACCACACATTTGTGCCATTTATTAAGCACGCACAGTCTCCAATGGATGCGCATTCTGGATTTAAGAAACAAAAGAGGGCGGCAGGTTTATTTTAAGGAGTCTGGATTGAGGATTTTTGGCTTGCAGAGTAGATAATGTAGAAACACATTGGGTTTTTGCAAGAGTTTCAGTTTGGAAACTCTTAAACTGACTTGAAATGCTTATCTTGTGCTGGACGTGTGACTTGTTTAGATGTTTTCTCCATAGATCAATAGCTTTGTGATTGTATTATGCATGGCATAATGCCATGGCATGATCGATAGTAGAAATGCCATACCTAACATCAAGCATGAATGCTGACAAGTCTTGAAATGTCAACACTAATGAGTCATAGAAGCATTTTCATCTAATGGCTCATTTATGGAAAGATTGGGGCATTTGGGTCATATATTGGATTAAAAGGAGTTATGAAGTCCTCTAAGGAATCAAAACAAACAGTCTTCAGCCTGAGTCTCAATCTTTGTGGTGCAATTATGTAATGTTGCTGATTCATCGATGAAAGATTTCAGAAGGTCCCATGCCCTTTGGATAATCTTCTCTGACCCAAGTGAGTCAAGTAAGGATAGAAGAGTAGAGGAATGTGCCATTGACATCATGAGGTGAAATAACCAACCTAAAACGCTGGTTCTGTCAACTGTTGGAACAATTTTAACTTTTCGCCATTTAGACATCAAAGCTAAAATAAGCAGCTTATTTTGCTCATTTTCAAATTCACCCCAGCTCAAGTCTGATTGAAGTATCATGGCTTCTCCTCAACATCAACAACTGCTGCTTCACAACAGCGAAGTGAGCTGCGACTCTAGCGGTGATGGCGCTGTATCCGTGCGCATCAGTGGTACCAAACTACACAAACAACAGCGTGGGAGTTTGGGCACCAGCGCTATGTGCAGCATCCTAGGGGGCTCCAAACACTGCAAATACAGCATCTCTTCCAGCTGTAGCTCAGGCGAGTCTGGCATCTGCAAACCGGTCCTTAAAGGCCTGCGGACGCAAAGGAAAATGCCACAGCTGTTTGAGAGGTCAGCCGGTCACTTTTGGAACCCCAAGTTTGATTCCAACATTCTGGAGGAGGCTTGTCGCGAGCGCTGTTTCCCGCAGATGCAAAGACGTTTTCGCTGCGTGTTGTTTTATCTGGCAGCTGCCAGCCTACTTTGGGGATGTTTCTTCATGGTTAATGCCAATCGATGTGAACAAACCGCCTTCCTATTGCCCACGGCCTCATTCCTACTCCTCTGTTGCCTCCTGTTCATCTTTACTTTTACACGGTTTTACACCCGCTGCTACACTCAAGCCTCGCTGTTACTAATTGTGGTCACTTTCGCCCTAACACTCGCACCACAGATCCAAACATCAGGTTTTAGCGACTTCAGCAATCTTTCGATTATGGATGAAGAAGATTTAGGTGGTTTTGAGAGTGGAAACCTCACTTTTGAGGCTCCCCAAAGTGGAGATTCAAAGGCCCCATGTTTATCTCCAGTTGGCACCTTCTCGCTTGGCATGGAAGTGCTTTCATTGCTCTACAGTTTCCTCCATGTTCGTCTGTATGCATCTGTACTGCTCGGCTTGTTCTACTCCATTCTGTTTGAGACGCTTGGCTGGATGCACTTGATTCAAGGTGATGAATGGAGCCACTCTAAAGAGGAACATTTGGAAACACTTTATTGGCTGATCCCTGGGAGGGTCATTTTACATCTTTGCGCCCACATCATCGGCATACACCTTTTTATTATGTCAGAAGTGCGCTCACGAAGCACATTCCTCAAGGTTGGCCAGGCCATCATGCACGGGAAAGACTTAGAGGTCGAAAAGGCCCTGAAGGAGCGAATGATCCACTCAGTAATGCCTCGTCGGGTGGCAGATGAGCTCATGAAGCAGAGCGATGATGACAACGACAATTCAGTTAAACGCTACTCGACGGGAGAGGCAATAGTCGGTGCCGCAAGCCCTAAAAACACCAAGCACAAAAAGACTTCGATACCACGAGGGCAGATTATTTTCCGACCCTTTAACATGAAACGCATGGAGCCAGTAAGTATCCTATTCGCGGATATTGTTGGTTTCACCAAAATGAGTGCCAACAAGTCCGCGCATGCACTGGTGGGACTCCTCAATGACTTATTTGGCCGTTTCGATCACTTGTGTGAACTCACGTGTTGCGAGAAGATCAGCACGCTCGGGGACTGCTACTATTGCGTCGCCGGTTGTCCTGAGCCGCAAGAAGACCATGCTTATTGTTGTGTGGAGATGGGACTTGGAATGATCCAAGCCATTGAGCAGTTCTGTCAGGAGAAGAAGGAGTTGGTGAACATGCGTGTTGGCGTCCACACAGGCACTGTACTTTGTGGGATTCTTGGCATGAAGCGTTTTAAATTTGATGTCTGGTCCAATGATGTCAATCTAGCCAATCTCATGGAGCAGTTGGGTGTTGCCGGGAAAGTTCACCTGTCTGAGGCCACGGACAAGTTCTTGGATGATCGTTACCTGAGGGAGGACGGGAGGGTCCCAGATAGGATCAGACCAAGTTTGGTTGCAGATCAACTCAAAGGTAAGATATTAATTTATGTAATGGTACTGATAAGGCAAATTCTACGTAATACCGTACCAGTTTCTTGTCACGGAGTGCAACAGTCTGGTTCCGGAAGAAAAAAATCCCATTTTTTTTTTTTCCATAGGGGAACTTATTACCCTTTAAAGACAGACCTACCATGAACTTTGAGGTTTTTAATCAATTGTAGCCTATATCCTTTTGCTGAAGCCATCTGTCCATGTTAGTTCAACTTTAGTTAGTTTAAAAAAAATAGCATTTAATAGTGGAATATGTGGGGAATTACTACAATACCATGATCCAGAAGAGAAAGATCCACTTATGTGTGAATCGCGGCAAACAAACTGCGGGACAAGAGCTCTGCAGTGACCGCCTTTTCCTTGATGCACTGTGAATTATGCAATCGAGTCTACCTACACTTTCAAACTACTTATATACAGTATTTGCATCTACTGTATCTACATCTAGGGGTTGTGCATTATTATAGGATAGTGCTGAGTTTAGCCAACATGAATAAATTATGTCACCAGTTACTTTCATTGTATGGAAATAGATGCAGTGAAAGTGAATGGTGACCAAGACTAGCATACTGCGGATGAAAGAAATTCATATGGATTTGGAACAATATGGGGGTGAATAAATGTTTATTTGGGTGAACTATCCCTTTGAATTCAACTTTTAGTACTGATTCTCTGATAAACGTTTCCTTCTTTAGCACTGTGTTTAATCTATATTGCCAAATGGTCCCACTGACAGTTGAGTGAAATGCTTTTGGGACAAATTACATTTGAAATTTTACTACTTTTAATCTCCCTTTTTCAGCCTGCATGTTGATGATGCACTCAGGGCCAAGATTAATTGTTGTCCCTTGCTAATTCTGTGATGCATTCAGTTATTTGAGCAGGTTTCTTAGTCAATCATATGTTTGCTTTAGCTGCAGCCTTTAGAAAAGGATTCACGTTGGAAATGTGTTCAGTCAGTTTATATTAGAAAAAGGACTTTTTTTTCTTTTTTTTGCATCATTATCATGCCTTACAATAGCGGCCAGCGGCCAGACAAGAACAATTAACATGATTGCTTTTCTGCAGGCTACTGAGGTTAGTGTGCCAGCCAAATGTGCTAAAGGATGTCTTTTGCATATTTAATATATATTCTGCAAGAACTCTCATTTCTTTTTACAGCTGGTCACCTCCAGACAGTCCAGAGCATTTTCCTACTGTTCTCATGCACTTTAAATGCAGATGGTTTCATTTTTTATTGCACTTGAACTCAAGCTAAAGTGCAATAATTAGGGCTTGAGTGATATTTCCCTTGTTAGACAGAATATAAATTTCCCAATGTGTTATTAATCTTTTGGGCCATAATCATGCTTCCATAATAGACCTTATTAATTTAACAAGGAATGCCAGAGCATATAATGGTATTCTCATTTTGAAAGTATTGATAACAGGATTGTTATGACTAAGCCTCTTCAGACTTCTGAGATAAGAAACCTTTACTCATTGACCTAAATATGTGTTTCAGCTTTAGTTATGGAAATACATCAACACTGACACAAGAGTGAATCTCACAAAACATGTCCATGTCAGATTTCAATAATAAAATAACATATACTTTGCTTAAAGAATATAAAGTAGACATTAATATTTTTTTTTGCAATTCTATTTTGTTAACAGTAAAAAATTATGTAACTACAATGTCTTTGTGTCAATCAATCTTTTACTATAGTACAGTATTTTTACCGTAAAAAATATTTTTGCTGTATTGCATTACTTTACTGTATAATATTACAACTTATTTAAATACAGTATTTTTATACAGTAGTTGCAGAAAAACATTGCTGTGAAAATTAAAGTAAATACAATATATGTTTATCATCCATTGTTTTCTGTATTTCAGTATTTTTACTGTTTTACTGTAAAATTGCTTTCTTTACTGTAAATACAATGTCTAACTACCAGCCATATTTACAGTAGTACAGTATTATTACAGTATTTCAGTAAAATTGCTTTCTTTACTGTATTACGGTAACATTTTATGTAAATACAATGTCTAACTACCAGCCATATTTACAGTAGTACAGTTTTATAACAGTATAACAGTAAAATTGCTTTTTTTACTGGGTTACAGTAAAAAATTATGTAAATACTAGTGATGCACCGAAATGAAAATTCTGGGCCGAAACCGAATATTGAGGATGCACTTGGCCGAAAACCGAAAATGTTTTTTTTTTTTTTATACCTTTAAAAAAAAAAAACATTTATAAAATATAATAATACATATACAATATAATAATATTAAATACAATATAATTGTATTAATATTATACTTTTTAATTAATTTCATGAATTTTATTAATATGAATTGAAAAACTTCAAAACAATAAAATAATCACACTTTTATTGAAAGTAATGCACCAAAATTGGACAGAACAATATTAAAACAATATTAAATATATTATTCTTTATTCAGTTCTTTAACATTCAAATTTAACAGATCTTTTTTTTTTGCCAATTATCCAAATAATATAACGTTCACTAAAACTCTAATGATGTGCAAAACAGCAGTCAAGTAATGAACTTAGCAGGATTGTCTTAGCAGGATCCTCAAGAGGATTGTCGCGTTCTCGTGATATGAGCACGAAGCGATTGTCTGTGTTCCACAACTGCTTTCGGGTCCTTGAATAACGTATAACGTGCGAGGAAGATGGGTAAGATGGTGCCCCCCTAGGGAGTTGGTGCCCTACGCAGACTGCGTAGTATGCGTACATTGAGCGGCGGTACTGCTTTGAAATATTTCCGCACCGCTGGCATCGGCCTTATCCTGGTAGCGCCGTGATCATGGCTAGATCGATCGAGAGTGAAACCTGAGCTATTTTCACCCTTTTTTCTTTTTCGGCCAAAACAAAAAATGCAATTTTCGGTGGCCAAAATTTCGGTGCATCCCTAGTAAATACAATGTCTATTTACTTATCCACCTTTCACTTTAGTACAGTATTTTTACCGTATTACAGTACAATTGCTTTATTTGCTTTAATTATAGTAAAAATTTATGTAAATACATTGTCTATCTGTCTATACATCTTTTACTGTAGACTACTTATTGTACAGTATTTAGAGATATTTATCTAGATATCTAGATTTTGTGTGTGTGCCCGTGTTGCATAACGGAAAGGAAAAATTGGGTTGAAAAATGTGCTTAATTGTCATGAAAATAATGTATCAATGGAAAATCAGCTTCATTTCCTTTAAGCCAAGTATAGATTTTTCTTCTTCTGATTTTGTAGTGAAATATGAACAGACATGTTCTTGACAGGTTTTGTGACCTTTACCTCATACTGTACATTTCCAAGCCCTCTTGACATTTCTATCCAACTCTACTGGCGTGCCACAATCTACCACTGAAGAATCCCACGAGCCTGATTGTGAGTGGATATGCTCACTTGGCAGAACAGAAATCGCTGTGGCAATATCACGGCGTGGCAGTGCAGGTGTCTCAGAAGGTGTAGCAGGTCAACTGGAAATGATGCTGCGGCTGTCGCCCTTGAGAATCCCACTCGTTTTTCCAGCATTTCTCACCAACACTCCCCCTCAATCAAAGAGGATTTAAGTCTCTTGGGAAATTGAGTCTCATTTGTTTTACTCTATCTTTCCTTCATTTCTTCTGCCCTCATTTAAAGAGGGTAAAATGGCCTGCTTAAAATGGTCCCATGGTGCCTGTTTCCAAAGATCTGTCAGTTCCCCTCCCATTTTCCTTTCTTCATTTTCCATCTGTGCCTTAAATTGGCGCTCCGTTCCGTAGAGGCTTTTTAATGGGTAGTTTTGCGTTTAGTGCTCTATATATTTTTTTAAATGATTCAGAATGGTACAGCAAGAGCAGACGTATCATTGCATAACATCCTTTCTTTTTCTTACACCCCTAAACCGCTGAATTCACGGCCTCAGTTTAACGTGCGGTGTACTGGTGAGCCCCTTTGCTTGGCGCTTTAAAGGAATAGTGTTTTAAAGAAACATTCCAAAATAGAACGTTCTGTCATCATTTACTTTTTTTATTTGTATAAATGTACATTTATTTACACCCTCATGTGGACTTTCTTCTGCTGAACACAAAAGGAGATTTCAGGCAACATGAGGGTGAGTAAAAGCTGACTGAATTTTCATTTTTGGGTGAACTATTCCCTTAAACATATATTACATACTTTTCGTTAATCGCAAAATATTTAAAGGGGCGACATTCTTTTCCACATATTTTGGAATCGCTTGATTGCCCCTATTCAGGCATTTACTCCCTTTTGTCTTCTCAACAACTAACTGAAAGCTGCATTTTCCATCTCTGACAGCCCTCAGGGGTGATGCATTCAATCCAGTGCCCAGGATTGATCTTCTTCCCTCTGGATTTACAGGCCCACTGAAAGAGAAGTTCAGTTCCAGCATGGCAAATAAATGTTCTAGCTGCTCGCGGTAGCTGCATAAATCACTGAAGTAACGTAACAAACTCTTGGAAAGCTGGCAGACTCTAGGTCCAGATCTCGAGTAAATCACAGCAAGCTGGACACTAACGACAAAACTGCAGCCCGCCGTCAGGCAATGTTCTTTTGAATTGGACGTGTGTTTCAATTAAAGAGACAGGTGCTTTTTCTCTGCTGACTGTAGCAGTCACGTCTTTCAATTTCCTTTCAAGATGAAACTATATATGTATGTGTATATACAGTATATATATATACACACACACACATACACTGTATGGGTGTTTCTTGACCATTGGACACTTCCATGAACCAGTTATGTATGTATGTATGAATGTATATATATATATATATATATATATATATATATATATATATATATATATATATATATATATATATTAAAATGAAATTCTTCTAATTTTTATTTTAAATTATGGCTGTCCTACTGTTTAGGCATCATTTCAACCACAACAAATCATTTTGCCCCTAATAAAGTATTTTTAAAAGTAATGTTTTAAGAAAACAAGGAAAAATCAAGGTAAATATTTTACTTTTGAGCCGAAATTTTTAATTGAGCATTTTCAATAAATTTCCCATCAAGCTGTAATTTTGTCAAATCATAATTGTTTTTTTAAAATAATAATAATTACAATATAATTTACTTGTGTGTACTTTGCATACATAAAGTTTTAGCTACTGTATGAAAGTAGCTTTAGCAAGACAAATGAATTGAACATTTTATTTTTTTTAAACTTAAAAAATGTCATTTCTATCAGTGTCATTTGCCCCAAAGAATTCTATTAAACACATTACAGCATCTGAGATGTGCTGGGAATGCTCATTACTTTCAGATTAATATATATATTTGTTTTACATAAATTACTTAAATCCTATGTGATGCATATACATACATACATACACTGTTGGACATTGTTAGAAGACAAATAAAAACAAATATTGTTTTCAAATATAAAAAACAATAACACACAATATTTGTTTTTATTTGTCTACCATCAATATCCAACAGTGTATGTTGGTTGTTTTCAAACAGGTTTCCAGAAAACTCCCTCTGCTTTTTAAACTTTTTGTTGTTGCTGTTAAAGGAATAGTTCACCCAAAAATGAAGATTTGTTGATAATTTACTCACCCTCTGACCATCCAAGATGTATCTGAGTTTCTTTCTTATTCAAAACAGAATTTAAGATTTTTAGCATTTAATTTCAGTGCACCCCTTTGTGGACATTTCATCTGGAAAATGCTCACATGTGCCCATACACCCAACGACACTTACCGCTTTGACCATTGGGGGCAGTGTTTCACATTTTGGTAAGCGCGGGCTGATTTTAGCTAAAGAAAAGTCAGCCTACTGTTTCTGATTTCACTGTTAGATCAGTCTGCAATCCCTTACTTAGTATGGAAATAAAGAGTTAATGTTTGCCATTGCTGTTATTTTGGCAAGTTATATTGTAAGTGCCTAAGCTTGAGCCTATGAAAGTTTGTTATACACTTTTCTACAAAAACGTACTGAAATTACAACACATGAATGCATAGTAGTACAGCATAACAGGAATGACGCTCCTCCAATCTTTGACACAAATGCTAGGCAAACAGGTTTGCATTGAACAGAGTGAGAATAATAAATGCAACTTATTTAGCCACCTCCAATACACTAGTCAAGAAAAGCACTATCTTGACCTCACAAGCTCTTGCTCTGAAAAAAGTATCGCTTGCAGGCGTTGAACAAATCACTGTCGTTTGCAGTGCTGTCTGAAGCACGGCCCTTCCAGTAAACCACAGTCTGTGTTATAAATAGCAATAAGTAAGAATAATTGTTGCCCTGGAAATTGAGACTGGACAATGTATTGCCCTAGGGTGAAGGTAGCCTATGTGTTTAGCATTTTGGGGCAACTTCATGATGAAAGTTTAATTTATTTAATATATTTATGTCTTGGCACAATTGTTTTTGTGTCACTGTGCCATCTTTTGCCTCGCCCATCTCTGGGCACTTCCGATGTCCAACTGTTTGTGTGTGTGTGTGGCTGCATTTGTGTGTGGAGTGCTCATTTGAGTGGAAATGGAAGCTATTTTTGTCTATTTCCTTTGAAAGTACCTGGCTGTGCCCTAGTGCTCTCACAGTTTCAAAGAATGATGTGACTTCCCTTCACGTCAGGCTATTAAAACATGAATTTTGTCTGGCTATGATATTCCCACTGAAGCAAGAATGTGGGTCATAATATTTTGTGTACCCAGTTTAGAGGATTTATCTGTTGTATACCAGGTAGGCTATTATTTATCATCTAGTCACATCAAGTATTACCCTGCAAAAAACTAAAAGAAAAAAGCTAAACCAGCGTGGGAATAAATTTGGTCTTTTCACCAGGGCAGTCAATACACTTTTAGAAGAAAAGGTTCCATATAGAACCGCAAAGTGTTCTATTGCTGATTTCATATTCTGAAACTCCTAAAAGATTCTATATAGAACCCTTTTTGAGCCAGATGAAAAGGTTCTATATAGAACCCTTTTTGAGCCAGATGAAAAGGTTCTATATAGAACCCCAAAGTTGTCTATCACTCATTTAATATTCAGAACCTCTAAAAGGTTCTATATAGAACCCATTTTAAGGTTTCTATCAAAAGAACCCAAAAAGGGTTCTTTGAGCCAGATGAAAAGGTTCTGTACAGAACTCCAAATATGTCTATTGCTCGCTTCATATTTGGAACCCCTAAAAGGTTCTATATAGAACCCATTTTAATGGTTCTATCAAAACGACCCAAAAAGGGTTCTTTGAGCCAGATGAAAAGTTTCTATACAGAACTCCAAATATGTCTATTGCTCGCTTCATATTCTGAACCCCTAAAAGGTTCTATATAGAAGAATTGTTAAGGGTTCAATCAAAAGAACCCTAAAGGGTTATTTGAGCCAGATGAAAAGGTTCTGTATAGAACCCCAAAGTTGTCTATCACACTTCATATTCTGAACCCCTAAAAGGTTCTATATAGAAGTTGTTTTAAAGGTTCAATCAAAACAACCCAAAAAGGGTTCTTTGAGCCAGGTGAACAGGTTCTATACAGAACTGCTAATGTGTCTATTGCTCGCTTCATATTAGGAACCCCTAAAATGTTCTATATAGAATACTTTTTAAGGGTTCAATCAAAAGGACCCTAAAGAGTTCTTCGAGCCAGATGAAAAGGTTCTATACAGAACTCCAAATGTGTCTATTGCTCGCTTCATATTCGGAACCACTAAAAGGTTCTATATAGAATTCTTTAAGTGTTCAATAAAAAGAGACAGGTAAAAAGGCTCTATTTAGAACCTTTTCGGGATTCCCAACATGGAATCGTAACATTTGTTTTTTTGTTTAGTTTTTAAATGTAATTTTAGTTTTGTTACCAGATAGATACTACAGGTTTATCACTGAGAAAGTGAAATAACCATATAAAAAACATTTAAATATTATTCAGTAAGCATTGTCAATAGTTTGTATTTACCAGAACTTGACCATTAAAGAGCACAATTCATAAAGCGATAGTTATAAGAATTGACTCAATAAATCCACAGGTTTTTAATAATAGGCTAAAAGTCTAAATACTAGTTATTTTTATATAAACATCATTAACATTAAATAATTTATCAGTAACCATAAGTTACAATTATAAACATAATGTCAAATATGTCAAAAATAAAAACAAATGACCCATGACAATCTGTTACTGAATACAGAATAATTTTGTTGCCGCATGGGGGTCTTTCTACAGCGTGGTTATAACGTGAGTGAGGTCTTTTGGATACAACAAATTATACTTCTGGGTCTTGACACCATATGAAAGATGAGGTTGAGGATGGATGTGCTGACCCCTGTTAGTAAGAGAAACATTTAATGGAGGTGCTGTTAGCATGCATAGTAATAAATAATAATAATAATACAAAGAAATATGTATCTCTCTATATTGCATGTTAAAACTTACATGAAGAGGAGGAGTGTTGTGTTTTATCTGTATGAAGATGGTCAAACCAGCACTCCAGAGACAATCCAAACAGAAATGGACAGAATTACCTTGATGCAATGCAAAATAATGAGACGTGGGAAAAGATATACCTATTATGACATTGTTTATGTCATTGTTTTGAAGTCAAATGATTCCTGTGAATTTTTGTCTTCTCATGGCTCTGATAATGTTTATAAATGACAAAAAACATGCAACAAATATGCAGGATGGGTTACGTGCTGAAGTTTATTGCGCTATAGTAATAGAGATGCTTGCTTTAGCAACAAATAATTGTCAGTACAGCAGACTGAATACAAGTTAAGATGCTTGAACTGTCCTGCTTCTCTTGTTTAATGCCATCCTGAAATAGTATTGATTCTAATCTGTCCCACATCCTGAGATTAGCAGTCAATTGCTTTATCTCTCTTCTGTTTGTCTTCTATATCTGTGTTCCAGATCTTCAGTGGAGCTTGTAGAAGAGATACAATTGGTCAGATTCAACCATCAGTATGTTGACGTTAAAGAATTGGTCCTTGGTTTTACCTCTACCATTGCTGATGTTAGTGCACCAGAATCGTTAATCACTGTTAGAGCTCAAACCGCTGATGAATCACTTTCATTCTTCTCAGCTCATCTGTAAATGACTTAATTTTCCATTCATTACCCTTTTATCTGGTTCATCCAATGGAAGTCGGTACACGGTATGTGTTTGCTTCTGCAGCATAAAACCGCAGTGAGGACTGACAGCGTTGCTAGTCATGTTCTTTGCCGGAGGAATGAATGCAAAGTAGGCAGTCCAGTGGGAGTGGGGGTGGAATAATGGGTGATGTGGAGAAGTCTTCAAATGTTAAACTAAAGCTTTAATCGACTTATTTTAGGGTTTTCTTTGAATATTGTCTTAGGCAATGGTGGGACTTGCAGTCAAAAAGGTTGATATCAACTGGTCTAAAGCTACAGTCATAATCGGTACTTAAAATTCAGCTCTCAGAACTTCATGGCTAGTAGAGAACATCGTTCATGTGCTTACAGACCTTTTCGGACAGGATTTGTTTTTCCCTAAGACAGTTAGGCATGTTTAGGTTTGATAAATAAGCCTAGTGAGTATGTCTGCTTTATTTAACCTCAAGTCCCTCAAAGGGGACTGTGATATGTTTGTGGCTCTGTGAAAGTCCTTCTGTGAAATAAATTCAACCAGCTCGGGCTGTGTGGCAATAAAGATGCTGGTTATGTAATTTTGTAGTTGCTGAGAACATTTTAATGTCCTGGAACAGAACGGGGGTGGTGTATGGGGGGGCTGTCAAAGAGTCGAGTAGGAGGAAATAACATGCATTTCTTCTGGCAGCTACAATAATAGTTAATGATACTAAGGTTTACTAGATTCGTAAAGTTTGTCAAAACTGTGATGGATGGATGGATGGATGGATGGATGGATGGATGGATGAATGGATGGATGGATATAAATGGATGGATGATGAATGGATGGATGGATGAATGAATGGATGGATGGAAGGATGAATGGATTGATGGATGGATGGATTGATGGATGGATGGATGAATGGATGGATGGATGAATGGATATAAATGGATGGGATGGATGGATGAATGGATGGATGAACGGATGGATGAATGGATGGATGGAAGGATGAATGGATTGATGGATGGATGGATGGATGAATGGATGGATGGATATAAATGGATGGATGATGAATGCATGGATGGATGAATGGATGGATGAATGGATGGAGGGATGGATGAATGGATGGATGAATGGATATATGGATAAATGGATGAATGGATGGTGGATGAATGGATGGATGATGGATGGATGAGTGGATGGATGGATGGATGAATGGATGGATGATGGATGGATGTATTGATGGATGGATGAATGGATGAATGGATGAATGGATGGATGGATATAAATGGATGGATGATGAATGGATGGATGAATGGATGAATGGATGGATGAATGGATTGATTGATGGATGAATGGATGGATGAATGGATGGATGAATGGATGGATGGATATAAATGGATGGATGATGAATGGATGGATGAATGGATGAATGGATGGATGAATGGATTGATTGATGGATGAATGGATGGATGAATGGATGGATGAATGGATGGATGGATATAAATGGATGGATGATGAATGCATGGATGGATGAATGGATGGATGAATGGATGGATGGATGAATGGATGGAGGGATGGATGAATGGATAGATGGATAAATGGATGAATGGATGGATGTATGGATAAATGGATGTATGGATGTATGGATGGATGAATGGATGGATGAATGGATGGTGGATGAATGGATGGATGAGTGGATGGATGGATGAATGGATAGATGAATGGATGGTGGATGAATGGATGGATGATGGATGGATGAGTGGATGGATGGTTGAATGGATGAATGAATGGATGGTGTATGAATGGATGGATGAGTGGATGGATGGATGGATGGATGAATGGATGGATGGATGAATGGATGAATGTAATTTGTATTGTAATTTGTTACATTGTATCTCTAACTGTTGTAAGGCCATTGTATTTTTTAAGCGTGGCTGTTTAATTGTATTGTTAATGTATTATGTTTTGCATGTTTATTGTATATTTTGTATTTTATGTTAAACTTTTATTGCGGCCTTCTTGGCCAGGGCTCCTTCGTAAAAGAGACTTGTTCTCAAAGGATTTCCCTGGTTAAATAAGGGTTAAATAAAAAAAATAAAAAAAATGGATGAATGGATGGATGTATGTATGGATGAATGGATGGATGAATGGATGATATAAATGGATGATGAATGGATGGATGAATGGATGAATGAATGGATGGATGGATGGATGGATTGATGGATGGATGATGAATGGATGAATATAAATGGATGATGAATGGATGGATGGAAGAATGGATGAATGAATGGATGGATGGATGAATGGATGGATGAATGGATGGATGGATGGATGAATGGATGGATGGATATAAATGTATGGATGATGAATGGATGGATGAATGAATGAATGGGTGGATGAATGGATGGATGGTTGGATGGATGAATGGGTGGATGGATGATGGATGGATGGATGAGTGGATGGATGGATGAATGGATGGATGAATGGATGGATGATGGATGGATGAATGGATGAGTGGATGGATGGATGGTTGGATGGATGGATGAATGGATGGATGAATGAATGGGTGGATGGATGGATGGATGGATGGATGGATGGATGGATGAATGGATGGATGATGGATGGATGAGTGGATGGATGGATGAATGGATGGATGAATGGATGACTGGATGGATGATGGATGGATGAGTGGATGGATGGATGGATGAATGGATGGATGGATGGATTTTCATCCTTGTGTAGTCGCTGTGTCAAGTAAAAAAAAAAACGTATTCTGTTCCAGTTGTTTTATCTGTACATCATTATGCTCTGTTTTTCTGTGTAAACATGTGCTAGAAGGGTGACTGTTGCACCACGTCTCATTGTTTTTTTTTAGCATCTTGTGCAGGAGCTGCACGTGTTTTAGACACCGTGTCAAGTTAAAATGAATGACATTAGACCCATTGCGCCATATCTCAGGGTTTTTCAGTGTCTTGCACAAGAGCACCACTTTGTAATGTTAAAAATAACTTCAACTATTAAAAATGCATCTCAAGACACATTATGATTGATTATTTTTGGCATTATATTTTTATAGGGGTTCACGTGATATGAGCGTGAAGCGATCGTCTGTGTTGCGCAACTGCTTTTGGGTCCTTGCATTTACACAAGTACTTTAACAAGAATACAACCTGCACGTTTTTGCTTTAAACCCTCCCAAATGACCTGCCCCATAGACTGCCACTGTAAGTGCATTGCCCTCCCCAACCCCCGCATCATTTCTTGTCATCTCTGTACAGATTCTTTAAAAAAATATTTGCCCCCACCCTCGAGAATGCATTATGTAGTTGCATGGAATCTACACTGTAGCTTTTTTGTGGTACACAACATAATTGGCTGTCATTGTCTGTTTAATAACCATGGAAAGTTGCATTGTTACAAATTTCCACTCTGGCTGTGTGAAATAATGTGCACAAAAAAGTTACCCAAAAAATGCAGTAAGCCTTGACTCAGCATAACAAGTCACGGCTCTTTTGTCTCTTACGAAACGCCTCATATACCACACTTGCAGTCCAGAGAGATAAGCTGCCCCCCTGCAGTATTAGATGGCCAACCTGTTTTCACTAGTGTTTCTCTCTGGCTCTCTACACAATATGTATTTGATTGCATTTGTTACTGATGTTTGTAAGATTTAGTCTGTCACATGATTAGTAAATCATCTAAAACTACTGTAAATAAAACCAAGCCCTTGGATATACCTGCTGACATAACGGCTTTAAACCAGCCTAAGGTGGTTTGCTAGTGTTAGCTGGTTAACCATCGGATCTGCACATAAAACCCTTTAAAACCAGCATCCTAAACTAGCTTGGACAAACTGGTGCACCACCTAAGACTGGTTTAAGCAGTTTGATCAGCAGGGTGTCCCACCCCAACTTCCTATTTCAACAGGAAATACGTCAACGCAGGACAGAAATCTGCGCTCATCAAGCCATTTCATCGGGTCTTTGAAAGAGAGACTTCCTGTTCAGTTTACTGAGCACTCCTCATGAACTCGCTTATCCTATATTAATCCTTTTTAGACACACAGACACACTCTTCATGCTCTTCAATGGCTCCATGCTGCTGCTAATACCTCGTTAGCACGCTCTGCGGGGGGGTGGGGGGTTGCGTGATAGATGGCGATGTGAATAAAAAATGAGATGCAATGAATGGAAGCCAGTCCACAGGAGAGACCCTTTTAAAATAAATATGAAGCAGCTTAAATGTGTGTGAACGGGCTCATTATAGATTAGAAACACCTGGAGAAAACCAACAGCACAATGGGAACACCTGAAACATGCAGGCAGATTATCACAATAATGGCGAGTCTCGCAGCGCCATGATACTGTCCACCGTTTTCCATTTATGCCCTCCTGTGTTTTCACTGGCATAGGTGTATATTCTTAGCGGGCCATGTCACGTTTAAGGTATTGCATCGAGATGACAGTGCCTCACCTGAGTGTGTAGATGAAATGAAGCGATGGTCCGAGGTTTGCCTAAAATTTATTTTTACTCCAAGAAAACTTAAATGGTTGTTATTCTCCGTCTGGATTGCTTGTTTTGGTAGTTTTTAAATTGTGTCTCGAGACCGTGAAAATATGTTGTCCTATACCATTTTAATGCACAATAGACAACTATACTGTAAGTAAGCCATCAGAGACAACCAAAGAGATGTATTATTCAGCTTATTGCGGCCCATTCGGCCCCGTTTAGTGGCCGGCCCTTCGGGAAAAGTACCTAGGCTCAATCCTGATGGTCAGTCCGCCCCCGTCTGTCCATATTGATTTCATACATGCTTGTAAACATTTGAATAATTACATATTTTGTAATTACATATTTCAACTGGGCATGTGTGAAAAAGTATTTGCCCCCCATTAGTTTCTAAATACCCAAATCTATGAAACTTCATTCATAATGAGGTCCAGCTGGACTAGACACACGCAGACCTGATTACTGCCAGCTGTTCAAACAAATCAACACCTAAATAAAACTTTTTCACCAGCATGAAGTTGGCTAAAAGGTCTCACCCAGTAGCACACTGTGCCAAGGTCGAAAGAAGTTCCAGAAATTATGAGGATAAAGGGGATTGAAATACATCAGACTGGGAAGGGTTACAAAGCTATTTCAAATGCTCTAGGACTCCAAAGAATCCATTATCTCCAAAAGGAGAAAAATTGGCACAGTAGTGAACCTTCCCAGAAGTGGCCGACCTTCCAAAATTCCCCCAAGAGTACAACGACGACTCATCCAGGAAGACACAAAAAAGCCAAGGACAAAATCCAAGGAACTGCAGGCCTCTCTCGCATCAATAAAATTCACTGTTCATGACTCCACTATCAGAAAGACACTGGACAAATATAACCCAGAAGAACATCAAGGCTCGTCTGAATTTTGAATTCAAATGTAAATTAAATAAATCAATCACTGAAACATCAGTGCCACTTTGAGTAACAAATATATATATATATATATAATTTTTCCAAATTTGCCTTTTTTCTTTTGTTACACTATTCAGAAGAGCAAGGTTAAGGACTACTAAAAAGGTGTAGGCACAACTCAAATTAATGGATGAGGTAAAGGGTGTGGAATGGGGTCCTGGATCGGTTTAAGGGTTAAATCTAACAAACCTCTATTTGTTAAAGGTTTTGCTTGAAAAGTATTCTTGAGCTATCTTTCTTAAAAACAAATGCCACTTGGTTTGATATTTTGCTTTCTAATGCAATTGCATTCATGCATTTTTAAGTGTGGTGCAAGTGTCCAAATACCTTGTGATGGCACTTTATATTATATCTTCCTCATTTCTGCATCTCGTGGATTGATGGTGATCATGGGGTATTAAGTGTGCATAAGTCATGATTCCAAGGTGAAACCTTCCATCCAAACACCGTGATATCTCAGTTCGAGGGCGATTTGCATGTGTTCACGTTCCCCTTATATCTCTTCTAGTGCAAACGGGAGCACATGTTAACAATGCTCACATTCACAACAAACCATAAAATGAGCTCACATCCCATATCTACCCTCCGCTGTACTCGATTCTCATTTTCCCTTATCTCCCAAGAGGCCTTGCTGCCTAACAGCCATGGCCATGCAGGAGAGATGGTCGAAGAGGTTCATTCAAGGACAGAGAAGCCGAGATGTGTGTGTTTATGAGCAAAAGTGTTATTATAGGCCTCTTGCGTATAATCGCCATATGTTTACTGGACTCTCAGGAGTAGCAACCTGCTCCTGGATGGAGATCTTTAAGCATATGGCACGGCAGCAGGGGTGAGCTGTGTGGATCAAGAAATGGAGTCTTCTCTGATATGAGGAGTAAAGGAGACCTTGTGGTTACAATAAAAGCCCATCTGTATTTTGAAGGGCGTACAATATCGGTATAGGTTAGCATTTTTTTCTCCCACTACTTAGTAGTGACTCAATCCAGGTGGCGGAGGACGAATCTCAGTTGCCTCAGCGTCTGAGACTGTCAATCCACACATCTTATCACGTGGCTTGTTGAGCATGTTACCATGGAGACGTAGCGCGAGTGGAGGCCCACACTATTCTCCAAGGCATCCCCGCTTAACTCACCACGTGTCCCACCGAGAGCGAGAACCACAGGTTATAGCGACCACGAGGAGGTTACCCCCATGTGACTCTACCCTCCCTAGCAACTGGGCCAATTTGGTTGCTTAGGAGACCTGACTGGAGTCACTCAGCATGACCCTGGATTCAAACTCACGACTCCAGGGGTGGTAGTCCCCGTCAATATTCGCAGAGCTTCCCAAGCCCCCCACATTTGATGTAATAAAACCTCACCTTAACCTCGGCTGATTACAACCTCATTTTGCTTGGCTTTGGCGCCCCCGCTGGACATTTCACTTGAAAACTGCAGCCAAACGTTTAATGAAGCACATTTACATTTATGCATTTGGCAGACTCTTTTATCCAAAGTGACTTACAGTGCCCTTATTACAGGGACAATCCCCCCGGAGCAACCTGGAGTTAAGTGTCTTGCTCAAGGACACAATGGTGCTGGCTGTGGGGATCGAACCAGCAACATAAGCACATAATTTCAATTTTGCTAAAACATTGCTCACGTAAATTTCATGAGACCAGGCTGTAATTAGGGCTGTTGATTTAATGCGTTAATTCAGTATGATAAATTATATAAAAAATAATGCGCTAAAGAAAACAATGCATTTAATCATAACAAGGAGATAACAAGGAGTGTTAGTACCACTTGTTTTCAGCAGGGGGCAGTAAGTGAAACTCCAGCTGTATAGGCAACTATACGCAGCTATACAGAGAACAAACCACACTCAGGCATGCTTGACACTAGTGACAGCACAAGATGAGGACGTGTTATTGTTCTGTTCTTCAAACACAGCTGGACAGAGCACAGTCCCGAATGCAGCAATTTTAAGACGAAGTTTAAAATTGCAGTTCAAACTTGACACAGCGACCTATACTGTAAATGCTGTGTTTATGAAGCGACGCAACCAAAGTGAGATGCTCCAAAATCATTTGTCTGATGCAGAAAAGCCCTTATAATAAGTCTGTCTCTGACAGATTGATTAATTCAATTGTAAAATGGATTGCAGTGGACTGCATGTCAGTGATTATGGATCATTATGGATTATATGATGGCTTATGTTCAGAAATATGAAAACATATGGAGTGGTGGTGGCGTAGTGTGCTAAAGCACATAACTAGTAATCAGAAGGTTGCTGGTTCGATCCCCACAGCCTTGAGCAAGACACTTAACTCCAGGTTGTTCCGGGGATTGTCCCTGTAATAAGGGCTCTGTAAGTCGCTTTGGATAAAAGTGTCTGCTAAATGCATAAATGTAAATGTAAACAAATATATTGCTTTCTAAAGCCACTTTTATCCTTATCAGTGCTTTACTCATCATGCCACATTAATGCAAAGCATTTTATATATATTATATTTATAATAATTTAAATATAACTATTTATATGCTATTTATGATCATTATATATTGAGTTATTTTAATTTGAGGGCCTTTCTCATCAAATATTTATATATGCGATGAATTAAATGAATTAATCGCTATGTCATGTAATTCATTTGATTACACATTTTAATTGATTGACAGCTAAAATAATATAATATTAATTAATCAATTAATTGTCATAATTGTGAAAGCTCTAAAGTAGAAAATTAAGTGCCATAATTGCAATTATTTGTTTGGCAATTGTTCATTAGCTAAACTTCATGATCTTGTCTCATGCAGGGGAGCTGCGCTTTATACATGCTGTGTCACGTTAAAAATAGCTTTTAAAAATGCTTTCAAGACACTTGAGTTCTGACCTATTTGTGGCACTGTCAAGATTTTTTAATGCGATGAACGGCCCCTAACTGAGCACAAACCTGCAGATCAAAAGTGCTCGGAGAGTTTCACAATTTTCAGTGAATAAAGGCTTAAATTGTGGAATATTCATCACACAAAACCATCACATGACTTCTGAACACATAGAATGTAGCGGACAAGTCTTAAGAATTACTGTTCTGGTACTTTCGTGGTGTTTATTTATTTATTTTTTTTTCATTTTCACACCTTAACAGGGACATTCTGCCAAACGTCTCCTTTTGTGTTTCACAACATTGTTCCAGGACAGTTTGGAACAAAATGAGGGTGAGTAAATGATGACAACATTTTCAATTTTAGATGAACTATTCTTTCTAAAATTTCCCCAGCCCGCCCTTGCCGTGGAAAATCTTTGACGAATCTCTCTAAAATGCAAGAAAACTCTCGGAGTCCAGGGTTCCAGATGACAAAGTTGTAGTTTATTGAACACCAACAAACTTGAGACCGGTCAGCTGTCCGTTCTGACTCTCTTAGTCCAAAACCTCCTCTTCTATACAGTTTGTTATCTGGCATGACCTCATTTCTACGCCCCTTCATTATTTTTGTAACCAATAGATGCTGTTTGCCACCATTACCTCACAGAGCCTTTTGATATATTTTTACTGGTAGAAACTTGGCTTTAGTCTATCTTTTTAATTAATTTGGCCACTGGTTGTTTTTACTCCTTATCTTCAACTGTGTTTCAAGGTCCTTAGCCTCATTATTTTGTTACAGCTGGATGCTCTTTGTGGCCTCTGCAGCATCAACACTTTTAGTAACCTCATATGCTCTCTCCTGGGTCACACAAAGGCCAGGAAACTCATATAAGTACTTTGATATAAAAACATACTAGAATATTGAAAAATATACTATACCCTTTAAGGACAACACCTGATATATAAATATATATATATTAGGGCTGTCGATTTAACGTGTTAATTCAGTGTGATTAATTTTACAATTAATAAAATGGTGCAATTAATCGGACCATAATAAGGAAGATTCCTGAGAAATGCAAGCTTGTAGTACCGCCTGTTTACTCCAGAGGGCAGTAAGTGAAGCTTCAGCTGTGTGAGCAACACACAGTTTATACAGTGAAGAAAACAACTCTTCAGCAGCAGAACAACACAGACATGCGTTACGTTCTTGCGTTCAAAACACTTGAAGGAAATCCGAACTAAGGGATCAAGATGTGTTTATAGATTGAATATTAAACTATATTTAACTTGACACAGTGAACTAAACATTTGTTTATGATGCAACACACCTGAAACGTCTGATGCAGGTGTAAATTGACGCGTCCTTAAACAAGCCCTTATAATAAATCTCCAACTGATTGACAGATTCACTTGTGTGATGGATTGCTGTGAACTATACGTCAATGATTGACTTATGATCAATAATATGGTAGTAAACAATACATTGTATTCTAAAGCCGCTTTTATATTGTCTTATTAATGATTAACTCTTCTCCCACAAGAATGTAACGCATTTTAATTATCTGCATATTTTTTATTTTATATATATATATATATATATATATTTTTTTTTTTAAATAAAATTGAGATTGTGCTGAGAGCCATTATTAGCTGCCAATAAATGAACACACAGAGAGAACACTTTTGTCCTTGTGGTTTTAAAGATCCCCCGCTGTTACAGACCAGAATCTCTCTCGCTGCTCTAATGAGAGAGTGGACAAAACCTCCCCTGAATCACACACACACACTTGTCTTGAACATCTGCAGCAGGCCGATATCGACTTGCCCTCCTCCTGCGAGAACTGCAGTCTCTAAATATAACCATTTGTTTAAAGTGACTCACATACTTTTGTGTCCGCTAAAAGCCGCATCAGCAACATAATGCGACGTGTGTGGCATCTGGTAATATTCAATTATTAAAAACAAGACTTTGTTGGAAAATGTCAAGCTTCCCTGTTGAAAAGCACATGAATAGCTTAGCAGGGATTTCTTGCTGGCCGGGGTTGATTCATGCTGGTTGGTGCTGGTTTAGTCACACACACATATATATATATATATTCTTAAAGGGGTAGTTCATGCAAAAATACAAATGATGTCATCTCTTACTATTTCTTTAACACTAGATACATTTACTTGTGTCATTTTATTTTATTCATATGTGTAAATTGAATTGTGTAAGATATGA
Organism: Xyrauchen texanus; assembly: GCF_025860055.1. NCBI lineage: Eukaryota > Metazoa > Chordata > Actinopteri > Cypriniformes > Catostomidae > Xyrauchen > Xyrauchen texanus. The sequence goes on along the minus strand of NC_068283.1, from coordinate 41,813,600 downwards.
ACCCTTATGCCCCGTTCATCTTTAAATCACGCTCCTGTTGTTCCCGGTCAAAAGTGCCCGGAAAAAATAAACATGTAATGTTTTAATCGTTATGAAAGAAATGTAACAACTCAAAATGAAATAATGTAAAAGTACTAAAGTTGTGCATTTTGGGGACTTTTTTTAAATTATTATTTACTAATTGATTTACTTCTATGAGCTTGAGCTTGAATATTTTCTCAATTACTGAATCAATCCTCATAAATGATGTACCGTTACCATAGCTTAAAGTCTCCAGAATAAATCTGCACTGACCATTTAAAAAAATAAAACCAGATTCAATTCCAAGTATAAATACTAGACGGCTGCAGAGAGATACTTATTCCTCCCTGTTTGAAGAGAAGATGATTTCTAGATTTTGTCACAAGGGTATTATACTATAAATGTGGTTTATGAGGACAGTTCTAGTGGGGTGCTCAGCATTTTTGATGGGTTAAGGTCTCACCAATTCATTTTGGTGTGTGTTTGTGTGTGTGTGCGTGTATGTGTGTGTGTGTGTTTGTTTGTGTGTGTGTTTGTTAGTGTGTGTGTTTGTGTTTGTGTGTGTTTGTGTGTGTGTGTTTGTGTGTGTGTGTGTGTTTTCTGCATCGTGGCTGATTTATTGATTCTTTGGACAAATAAAAAAATAAAAATCTGCTTTATAGTCTGACATGTTCAGTATTGTTTGTGTGTGTTTGTTTGTGTGTGTTTGTGTGTGTGTGTGTGTGTGTTTGTGTGTGTGTGTGTGTTTTCTGCATCGTGGCTGATTTATTGATTCTTTGGACAAATAAAAAAATAAAAATCTGCTTTATAGTCTGACATGTTCAGTATTGTGTGTGTGTGTGTTTGTATGTGTTTGTTTGTGTGTGTGTGTGTTTGTGTGTGTGTGCGTGTTTGTGTGTGTGTTTGTTTGTGTGTGTGTTTGTTAGTGTGTGTGTTTGTGTTTGTGTGTGTGTGCGTGTTTGTGTGTGTGTGTGTGTGTGTGTGTGTTTGTTTGTGTGTGTGTTTGTTAGTGTGTGTGTTTGTGTTTGTGTGTGTTTGTGTTTGTGTGTGTTTGTGTACGTGTGTTTGTGTGTGTGTGTTTTCTGCATCGTGGCTGATTTATTGATTCTTTGGACAAATAAAAAAATAAAAATCTGCTTTATAGTCTGACATGTTCAGTATTGTGTGTGTGTGTGTTTGTATGTGTTTGTTTGTGTGTGTGTGTGTTTGTGTGTGTGTGCGTGTTTGTGTGTGTGTGTGTGTGTTTGTTTGTGTGTGTGTTTGTTAGTGTGTGTGTGTGTGTTTGTGTGTGTGTGCGTGTTTGTGTGTGTGTGTGTGTGTGTGTGTGTTTGTTTGTGTGTGTGTTTGTTAGTGTGTGTGTTTGTGTTTGTGTGTGTGTGTGTGTGTGTGTGTTTGTTTGTGTGTGTGTGTGTTCTGCATTGTGGCTGATTTATTGATTCTTTGGACAAATAAAAAAATAAAAATCTGCTTTATAGTCTGACATGTTCAGTATTGTGTGTGTGTGTGTTTGTATGTGTTTGTATGTGTTTGTTTGTGTGTGTGTGTGTGTGTGTGTGTGTGTGTGTGTTTTGCGCTCTTGATATTTGGTAGTCTCGCCCCTTCATGTCTGTGTGTGTTTTTTCTGCATTGTGGATGTTCTCTTTTTCTTTTATATAATAAATGAAGAAATAAAATCTCAGATTTTGAGTATTTCCCAGTTATTTCCTATGACGGTCACTTTTGACCGGGAACAGTACAAGTGTGACTTTTTATTTTTCTACCACTTCTTGTGTGTGTGTGTGTGTGTGTGTGTTCACATATCAAATGGAAAATTCACCAAGTCTCGTACCCGTCAGATAAAGGAAACCACTTTTATTGAAGAAACTAAATTGATTAAGTTCAGTTTTAAAGGGACAGTTCACCAAAAAATAATTCTCTCATCATTTACTCACCCACATGCTGTTTTAAACTCATATGACTTTCTTTATTCTGTGGAACACAAGCAAAATTATTTTTAAGAATATATTATGTGTCATTGTCCTTATAATGGAAGTCAATGGGGCCCAAAACTTTCAAGCTCCAAAAAGGCAGCACGAAGATAATCCTTATGACTTGAGTGGTTTAATCCGTGTTTTCTGACCTATGATCGATTTTGGGTGAGAACAAATGCGTGCGGATACTGAGTTTGAGACGGCGTAATGGTGAGTAAATGACGAGATAATGATCATTTTTGGGTGAACTATTCCTTTAAAGCTTGTTTTCCAAAAATACATCTTATATATAATGCATTTTAGACAGCCCTTATTTATGTATTATTCTCACCCCAGTGGCAAATCATTTTTACTTGTTCTAAGCATGAACATAACGCAACTTAGTCATTTATGCAATTCACTTTTAGCTGCTCAGCTCATTTATCCAAAGCAGCTACAGTGTGTTTGAAGTATGCAGTTTATCCGATCTTTGACCTCCAGCATTGCTGGTGCCATTCTACCAGCTGAGCTTCATGAACGCTGACAGGCTTGTTGCAGCATTGCCAGACCACTTTCTATGCATGAAATAGATGCGTCCACCAGCACTTCATTTCTGCATTGAAATATAATGTCACCTGTCCAAGCGTCTCACCCTCTCTTTATTTCTTTTGTGATTTGCAGTCAAGACCGAGAGAGAGTGCATCCATTATAAAACTGCAGGTGTCAGCATACTGTTCCTGTTCCTTCCCTCTGTTTTCTGTCTCTCTTTCTCCCTTTCTCTTTGTTCATTTATCCCCAACCCTGTCAGAAACCTTCATTTATAAGGTGTGAAATCTTACTTAACCAAGCAGCCATGCTAATAGGTCGCTTTCAGTCTTAACCACTCCCTCCCCAGTGGGCAATCCGACTGGATGCGTGCCAAGTGTTGGCACTGCCAACTCTGTACGTGAGCCCATCTGTTCCAGCCTTCTCTCTGAGCTCCAGTCGACAGCATTTGTGGCATTTTGTTGATTACCACAACATTTGTTTTTTTACACATTTCCTTTAAAAATATTTTTTTTAAAAAGCAAATAAACGAATGTTACACAGAGACACTTACAATGGAAGTCAATGGGGCCCATTTTTGGAGGGTTTAAAGGGAGAAATGTGAAGCTTATAATGTTATAAAAACACTTTAACACTTCAGTTAAAATAGTTTATTATTTGATCTGTTAAGTTGTTTATTTCATCCATGTAAGGTTGTTTTTAAGGGTTATGTCGTCATGGCAACAAAGTTGTAAAATTGGATTTAACATCAAACGGTTAGTAAGCGATTTTATCATACTAAAATCATGTCAGCACATGTTGTTTATATCTTTTGGCTGTAGTTTTGGAACAGTGCGGGGCGGATTCACTAAACAGTTATGCTACTTTTGGTATTTCAGCGCCAAAAACTGCGTCTTATTCACTAACCGCAATCTATTTTATGCAGGCGCAATAAGCACTGAAATTGCGCTGTGTCGGGAGTATTTAAAGGGAGAACCGCGAGGGGAGAAGGGGCTCCTAGTCGACCACCTGGAGCGGTCAGGACCACTGCCAGGGGCGCAGGAGTCGCCTACCGGCCACGGAAACGCAGCAGTGTTTAAGACCGTCGACCGCGAGCGAGGAGGGGCTCACTGGCGACCGCCTGGAGTGAGAGAACCGCTGCCAGGGGCAGAGGGAGACCCCTTCTGTTCCCCGAGAACGCGGCGGGGTGTTCCGTCCGCCAGGGGCTGGAGGACTGCCTCGGATCCGCCGCGTATCGGAGAACTGGCGAGTAAGAGTTTTTTTTTTTCATCTCTCTCTCCTCTCTCTCTCTCTCTCTCTCTCTCACTGTTGCTCTGCGTTGGCCTTTTCCCTCTTTTAAATTTTACAGTGTTTTTGGGGGGTACTACACTGTTACAGGAAGTACCCACCATTTTAATTATTTCTGTTTCCCTCCCATTGTCCCCTCCCTCGTCCAGGTAGATGGGGATGACCTGCCGGCAGACGGCGCAGAAGGCACGCCCTCCCCCAGGAAAGAGGGGATGTATGTCAGGCCGGGGGCTCGTGATCCTACGCACCCGGTCCCGTATTAGGCTAATTATGCCTCCGTGAGGGTTAAAGGCTGACTGCAGGGGACCGTGCGGGAGAGAGAGATCGTTTACGGACATGTCCATCATGTGTGTGTGTTCGTGTCTTCTTTTAAGTTGATCATTAAAACTATTATTCATATTGTAAAGCCGGTTCTCGCCTCCTCCTTTCCATTGATACCTTTACAACAACTTATTACAATGGCATACTGACTCATAATTGTGTCTGGTATTGTCATTTTGTATAGCCTGATATAACGTCATGCTCAGCAGTTCACAATATGATAGATATTTGTTGTAATTTGAGGGGAAACGCAGTGCTGAAGTCTCTTAGCAGAATTGTAGACATGCAAATTTTAATAAATGATAATTAGACTTGTTCAGATCGTGAATAACTCTGCTTTTGCCTCGTTCAAAGCATAAAAGATGGTCATACTGGCGCAAAAGCATAATTTGCAAAAATGGACAAGGAACGAATCAATGAACTAATCTATGTCAGTGAACAGAGAAAGCATATACAATGATAACGTAGGCTCACTCCGGCCCCCCTTGAAAACATGGCAGAGTGACCTGACCCTTGCAGCATAAACTTTGGGGACCCCTACTGTAGATTCCATCAGGCTGTGTCAAGAACGGTGGTCTGTTGCATCCTCTGATATAAAGTGATCAGAATTGTGTTTTGTGGGTGCGTTTTCACCATTTCCGTTACTAGCGACAAGCTCCAAGTAGGATTTGGCTTAGGGCCTCCATTTGCTCATGGCAAATTTCTTTAGTGAATCGGGCACTAAACCAAGTGCAGAGAGTGTGTGTGAAACAGGAGCCAGCTGGTACATGCTGTGCAGTGTGTGTAAACCTCTTTTGGATTGGTTACATGTGCAAAAAAACAGGAAATACTGTTCATTGCACATTTCATTTTTCACTTGTCTCGAAACTGGTGTTGGACTAATGAAATTCCTCTGTTGTGTAACTGTGTTTGCAAGTCTGATAATTGTTCCTCCTGTCATTATGATAATATGTACGGATCGGGAGCTTGATTAATTGCCTTCATTTCTTTAACACATTCATTCTGTCACGATTTATTCTCTTCTTCTGCTCACATTTCACAGCGAGAGGACAGATGCATGCTGATTGTCACAATTTGGGAGTAGGGAGTGTTGCATTCATACTTCGTGCAGCGTGGTTGAAATTGAGCGACTCTTCCCATTGACCCTTTGATGCTGTCGGTAGGACGGGGTCAGGGTTTTCTATTGTCCAGTGAATTTGGCCAAAGAGTATCAGGGTGGACGGATGGACAGTGAACTGGTGTGATGTGCAACTGTAAACTGGTGGACAAAGCCGTTGATTGGGTGTTGAATGGAAAAGATGACACAAATGGGGTTTGAGCTGATTGGCTATTCATCATGCTGTCACAAAGGTCCTGTGGGAAGAGAACTGTCTACTTCAAACCCACACAGAATATTATGAGCAACCTGAAATGTACTCTATATACCACAATATAACGGATGGGAAACAGAACCTTACCAGAAGTAACTTTTCAACTTAAAGGGATAGTTAACCCCCACATTTTTTTATTTTATTATCATTTACTCGCTTTCATGAGACAAAGTGTTGGAAAGCTGGATTTAGTTTAGACCAAATCAACCACTTTCCGACACACACACACACACACACACACACACACACACACACACACACACACTCTCAAGAGTGTTTAAGGAAGGTTCATTCCCCAGGGACAGACCTAAAAAAGGCCCGTGTGTCAGAACATTCCGACACAATTCCCTCTCAGTCTGAGGATTTTAAAGCACAGATGAGTGATTTATGCGGCTCAGCCAAGACATGTGCCGTAATCAATACGATCGTTCAGCCTGTTACGCTGCTGTCTGGGCCAGGCCACATTAAGCGCCTCAACTGTGTGAGTGAGCAAGCGATATGGAGACATCTACTCGGAATGAATGGCTTGCGTGTTGGAAGCCGCAGAATGCGGTGTGATTCATCTTAGCATCTCTGAAGGTATCACAACAGAATAGTTGTAAAGTCGACATGTAATGCCAATGTCAACCTGTTATCTGCTGTATTTTCTGGTGAAATGGGATATCCATTGAGAAAATGTGTAGGACGGGACTTGTATCCATTGGGAATCGTCTGGTTCATGAAAAGTCAGCGTTATATACCTGAATTGAAGCAGGTGGTTTAATGGTAAAGGCTAAAGCACGAAACATACATTTGCAAGTACACTTATGCAGATGTGAACACTTGGCTAGCATATTCTGGTTAAACATGCTGAACATGTGAAACCGGTCCACTCATAAACCGCTGTTACCCGTTCTGTGTTGTGTATATGTGTATGAAGAACAGGTCGGACAACTGCCACTTCTGATGAACCAAAGGGGGTTTATTGGTCCATTTCACTCTTTCTTCAGCATGCATGCGGCGTTGAGAATGCAACGTGTTCTTGAGTTGTGTTATGAATCGTTGTCTGACACATTTTGGAATGCAACAAGGCACGAAATCAAGCTTGTGCTGCTAGAAGCGTCTGTGTTCCCGTACTTACGTAGAGTATGTTTAGGCCTTTATTTATACTTATTGGCCGAATAGGCTTCCTTTAGTTCACCTAAGAACTATGATGAAATGCACTGATGTTTTTGTTCTGCTAAGGTATTCATTCTGTTATATTTCTCCCATTTGTACACATTTTTGAAATTCTTGATAATGGTGAACTCCAAGTATGGATCTCTGTAGAACAATTATGGACGTTTCCCAATCTGTAGACTTTTTCAAACCAGGATGGGCATTTTTCAATTATCCAATGAAAGTAGGTAATCTCAATGTAGTATTCAGTGGGCGTTTCCAAACCAGGATGGGTGTTTCTGAACTATCCAGTGAAACTTGGGGATCTCAAGGTAGCAGGCAAATCATCTCGGTTTGAAAATGCACACTGAATAGAAAACACACAATTGGGGCGGCTGTGGCTCAATTAGTAGAGCGGGTCGGCCACTAATCGCAGGGTTGGTGGTTTGAATCCTGGCCCACACGACTCCACATGCCGAAGTGTCCTTGGACAAGACACTGAACCCCAAGTTGCTCCCAATGGCAGGATAGCACCTTGCATAGCAGCTCTGCCGACATTGGTGTATGAATGTGTGTGTGAATGGGTGAATGAGTCACAGTGTAAAGCGCTTTGAATACCATTAAGGGTTAAAAAGGTGCTATATAAGTGCAGACCATTTACCATGTTTGCTCTGCAGAGACATAAGTCTCGAGTACTCGGCTGGTCGAAGAGAATTAATGATTGGTTAAAACTAATGGTAGGTGTGGTATGGGCATGCTGTTTTTTTATTTACAATCCCGTGTGCCGGCAGGATTTTATTTACTGGATGGCAAAGGGGGGCAAGAGCAAAATAAGTGGTGGCAACCAGGGTTTAAGGTACCGTTTTGCTGTGATCTGCCAGTCGTCAGACCTGGGGGGTGGTAGGTGGAGGCAGAACGTTGTCACTGTGACCTTGCATGACACAGACGTGTAAAGCAATTGCGCCCCATCTCTGTATTTATATCAGCGTCTCCAGTATGCAAGCTTTGACATTATTACGGTCTGAGTTGGGGTTGCAAGTGGGATGGCAAAGCTCATTTTTGGGTGGTAGCTGCCACCCCATGCCACCTTTTTTTCAGCTCAAACTTCACAAAGATGACAAGGCCATGGCAAAAAAACTGTTTGGATTTCCCATTGTATAAATTAGGCTTAAGAGTGATTTGTGCAAAGAGTCAGAGTTTGGCTGGTTAGCTTTGTCATCTAGCATCAGCATCGTTTTCTATTGACAGCAATTCAAATGTCATATATTATGTGGAAATTTGGACAATATTGCCATTGACACAAACAGGAATGCTAATGCTAATGCTAACAGATATGTCTGACCCGGTGTTATAGCTCCTTGTTGACCCAGCGGGAAAGTAATTTCAGAGGCAGTTACGAATTCTCTTTTTTTGGGGGGGAGGGGGGAGGGGGGGGGGGGGGACGTGCACTAGTGAATCGCACACAATAAGACCAATAATGCATATTTAGAAAGTAACAAGGATCCATTTTGAAAAGTGGCGTTGCAAAACTTTATTGTATACACTAAACTTCTCACTTAAATTGGCTTTGCTGGCTCATTTGTTCTTGAAACCCCAGGCAAAATGTCAGTAGTATTGAAACGATGACTCATAAAACGTCCCATTAAATGATAAAAGATGACCAGAGACAGCCGGCCGTGACAGCAGGGCGTGATTCAGAAACATGCTCATTGCTAATTCATTCTGAGCTGTCACACTGTGTCTTCACAGAAATGATTCTCCAAGTTCTCTGGTGGTTTATTAGTCGGTGCAATGATGGGAAGAGACAATACTGCATGAGTAGAAACAGTAGGAAGTATTTTTAATAGCCAATTTCCAGTGGAAATGAGTAGTTTACTCAAAAATGAGTCATTTAGTCGCCCACATTTAGTTTCAAACCTTACTTTTTCTTCTGTGGAAGACAAAAGGGGTTGTTTGAATGAATGTTTACATTGGTGATGTATGACTTATGTGCTATATTTCAAGTCTTCTGAAGTCAAATGATAGCGTTATGTGAGGAACAAACCAAAATTTAAGTTGTTATTCACTGAAAATCTTGCCTTCTATTAAAGCACAATGGCAAATCACACAAAAAACGAAACATTTGGATGTTTAATTGGCGTTTTTGGAAATTCAGGCTAATTTTGATGTCTGCAGTGTTGTTTACGTTTGCTGCTTTTCGTAGTAAATCTTTACATTTATACAGTCGCCTATAAGTAACCATCCATCCATCCATCCATCGTCAACCGCTTATCCTGTCCTATAAGTAACCAGCGTAGCATAATTGCGTTAGCTTCTTTATAACGTTGTGATATGAGAACACCTTAACCTTGTATGTGTTCTCTGGTAACGCCAATACCAAACGTTTTTCGGCCATTATGGGAAGTATTTAAAGGAATATTTCAGGTTCAGCTCAATCAATAGGATTTGTGGGATAATGTTGCTCATCTAAGTTTTCAAGTTATTTCCAATATAAACTATAAGTGATTTTACCACACTAAAATCATGTTAACAGATATAATGTTTATGTCTCATGGCTATAGTTTTGAAACAGTATGTATTTGAATGTTTATTGACTGGCCCTATACAGACAGACACATTGTAAGCGCCTTCCTGTAACCGCAACTGTTAAATGTCAGTTTTGTAGTAATTAACATTATGCCACCATTGCTGGTGAATGAAGTGGCATTCATCAAGAGTCTTTTTCACGTATAACCTCTAAACAGAGAATATTCTGTTTAAATGTTGCCCTATAGACGCATATTGTGAGTCAGTAACACACCTCAAAAGCCCTTGATGTCTCTCGTTTTCTCTTTGTGCTCTTTTATTGTGTTCTCTCTGAATTGATTCTCTCGCTGGCTCAGGGTTTGGGGTGCAGATGAGGTGTTGCGTCTGGAGAGATGACCCGTTTGTGCTGACGATTTTAATTACATGGCAGATTTTATTGGAGGTGAAACGTAATCGTCTGGTAATTAGGTTGGAGATGGATCCGAGACCTCCATATTCCATGTAACTGCCTACTTCTTCATTTGTGATGGAGTGGTGGAGTAAAGTATGAATAGAGTCCAGAAAGCACTCGTCACATTGCACCCCCAAAATGTAAAAAAGGCTATTAAGATATTTTCATGACAATTAATAAAGGAGTATTCCAGGGTTCAGTGCAGGTTAAGCACAATTAACATGATGTTGCTTTCCACAAACAATAATTTGACTTGTCCCTCTTTAGTAAAAAAAAGCCTTCGACAGTTTTCGAGAGGTTGAAAGCATCTCTTACACACATGTTCAGATGTGTGCGCTGCAGCTAGTGTGACGGCAGCACTGACCTTGTCTTTTATTCAAACAGCTGTACATTTCTGTGTATTGAACACAATATCCTGTCCCAGAGAAAGAGAGAGAGAGTGAGTGAGTGAGAAAGAGAGAGAGATGAGAGAGAGTGAGAGAGAGAGATTGAGAGAGAAAGTGAGAGAGAGAGAGAGAGAGATGGAGAGAGAGAGAGAGAGAGAGAGACTCAAGTTGGACTCAAACTGCAGACCTGTCTCACTCCTCACCCTTGAGTGAAAAATTCTGAGAGAGAGAGAGTGAGGGGGAGAGGGAGAGAGAAAGAGAGAGATGGAGAGAGAGTGAGAGAGAGAGATGGAGAGAGAGAGAGAGAGTGAGAGAGCGCTCACAGATTCTGGTTTGATTTGCTGTGGCCTCAAATTGCTAACTCTGGCTTCTGGTTGCTTTAGATTAATAAATCTGAAAAAAAAATTTCCTACCAGGTTTTTTTCTTCAAGGTCATGGCAAATGTCCGAAACGTTTTCAAGCCTCATTAAACATGCATGGATTTTAAAGAGCACATTATTCAGTGGCCCATATGGAGCTGTAGTGACTTATTCCATGTGTTGTATCTCAGCACTCCCTCCTGATTTCCACACCAGCTCGTGTATCTTCTGCCAGCGTGCCGCTGTTCACTGACAGGTGAATTACGTGCACGAGGACAGAAACACAGATGGACCAGACATTTTAGTTGCTCTGCTGTCAGCCCGAGCCGTCTTGGTGGAACTGGGTGTATTTTGGTGTAAAGGGAATCTTTCCCTGTCTTGCGTTCTCCTTATTGATGTCGCTATAAAACACTTGACCTCTCATTGTCATTTTTCTTGTTTCCATCAAACTGTATTGTGGGGTTTATTTTTTATCTGGCATCTTTTTCAGGGCTCTCCAGACAATAGATGTGGCGTAGTGGCTAAAGCACATAACTGTTAATCATAAGGTTGATGGTTCGATCCCCACAGCCACCACCATTGTGTATTTAATAAACACGTATTAAAATAAGACAAATGTCTTATTTTAATACGTGTTAAACAAAAAGACCATCTCTAGTGTGATGATTTAGAGGAGTTTAGGCTGGAAGAGTAACTGGCCAACCAGTTAAAGCAGCTTAATTCCAGTTTGGCCACGTTAAATTAGTCATAAGGGGCTGGCTACCAACCTAGTTTTCACTGGTCAGGCTGGTCCAGTTTGCTGGTTTAAGAGGGGTTTTGGAAGTCCAGCTGGCTGACCAACTAAACCACTTGAACACCAGCTTGGTTATTCTGGTAGAGCAGTTAAACCAGTCTAAAACCATCTTACCACCAGTACAGTACAGCCATATTATATCTGGCATTAATTGCCATGATTGAAGTGAAAATATTTGATCAAGTCCTAAAAAGATTAAATTAGCATCTAATTTCCTAATTAAATAATGTTTTTTTAAAAGCCCTGTCTTCTTTTTTCACCACAATGTGATTTTTACACAAACTGTAACTTTCATGCATGAACCTGCACTCATCTAACGCAAATCATTTAACCCAATTATTTTAAGATAAAATGATCAAAGAAATATTTTCTTTCACACGGGGGAATTAATGTTTATCAAAAACAACAAACCAAACAAACCAAGATGGATGGATTGCAAGGACAGACAGACAGACAGATAGATAGATAGATAGATAGATAGACAGACAGACAGACATACAGATGGATAGAATGGCAGACAGACAGACAGACAGACCGATAGATAGATAGATAGATAGACAGATAGATAGACAGACAGACAGATAGATAGATAGATAGATAGATAGATAGATAGATAGATAGATAGATAGATCAGGCAGAGAGATAGATAGATAGACAGATAGATAGACAGACAGACAGATAGATAGATAGATAGATCAGGCAGAGAGATAGATAGATAGATAGATAGATAGATAGATAGATAGATAGACAGACAGACAGACCGATAGACAGACAGACAGACAGACAGACAGACAGACAGATAGATAGATAGATAGATAGATAGACAGACAGATGGATAGAATGGCAGACAGACAGACAGACAGACAGACAGACCGATAGATAGATAGATAGACAGACAGACAGACAGACAGACAGACAGATAGATAGATAGATAGATAGATAGACAGACAGATGGATAGAATGGCAGACAGACAGACAGACAGACCGATAGATAGATAGATAGACAGACAGACAGACAGACAGATAGATAGATAGATAGACAGACAGACAGACAGACAGACAGACAGACAGACAGACAGATAGATAGATAGATAGATAGATAGATAGATAGATAGATTGACAGACAGACAGACAGACAGATGGACAGAGAGACAGATAGTTAGATAGACAGACAGACAGACAGAGAGACAGACAGACAGACAGACAGATAGATAGATAGATAGATAGATAGATAGATAGATAGATAGATAGATAGATAGATAGATAGATAGATAGATAGACAGATGGACGGATGCATAGAATGATAGATATGGATAAATAGATGTAGACAGACAGACAGACAGACAGACAGACAGACAGACAGACAGACAGACAGACAGATAGATAGATAGATAGATAGATAGATAGATAGATAGATAGATAGATAGATAGATAGATAGATAGATAGATAGATAGATAGATAGATAGATAGATAGATGGACGGATGCATAGAATGATAGATATGGATAAATAGATGTAGACAGACAGACAGACAGACAGACAGACAGACAGATAGACAGATAGATAGATAGATAGATAGATAGATAGTTAGATAGATAGATAGATAGATAGATAGATGAATGGACAGATGCATAGAATGATGGACAGATGCATAGAATGATGGATATGGATAAATAGATGTACAGACAGATAGACAGACGGATGGATGGATGATGGATGTGTAGGCAGACAGATTGACAGATAGTTAGTTAGACAGAGAGACTGACAGACAGTCAGACAGACAGATAGATAGATAGATAGATAGATAGATAGATAGATAGATAGATAGATAGATAGATAGATAGATAGATAGATAGATAGATAGATAGACAGATGGACGGATGCATAGAATGATAGATATGGATAAATAGATGTAGACAGACAGACAGACAGACAGACAGACAGACAGACAGACAGACAGATAGATAGATAGATAGATAGATAGATAGATAGATAGATAGATAGATAGATAGATAGATAGATAGATAGATAGATAGATAGATAGATAGATAGACGAATGGACAGATGCATAGAATGATGGACAGATGCATAGAATGATGGATATGGATAAATAGATGTACAGACAGATAGACAGACGGATGGATGATGGATGTGTATGCAGACAGATTGACAGATAGTTAGTTAGACAGAGAGACTGACAGACAGTCAGACGGACAGACGGATAGACAGATGGATGATGGATGGATGGACGGGCAGAGAGACAGATAGTTAGTTAGACAGAGAGACTGACAGACAGACAGATGATAGACAGACTGACAGACAGACAGACAGACAGACAGATGATAGATGATAAAGAGATAGCTAGTCTATGTACCTGTATACTGTATTCTTTTTGGTGCTGAAATAGTGGCAACAATTGTAGTGTGTGCATCCGGCTTTACACACACTACTCCGTTGCAGTAACTCTCCCTTCACGTTCACACACCATGTGTTTGCTTAGAGTTGATTGATGAATCCATTTAAGTGCTGTCAACACCGGTCAATGCACAATGAACCAAACTGATCGGAACAAACACAGCTGGGATTTGATGGTCACTGTGTGTAATGTGTGTGTGTGTCTTCTACAGGTCTCAAGACATATCTGATATCGGGGCATAAACTGATGCATGCCCAGCGGAGCTGCCCTCAGGCTGGTCTGGCAAGCGCAGCCACGTCCTGTGGCCACGCTCCTGATCTTATGATCTCAACCTGCGCCCTGACACCGGACAGAGTTAAAGTCAGTACTGCCAAGACTTTGCTCACAGTGTACACAAATCTGAAAATATAACTTCATAAATATTTTCATCAAATAATTATCAATATAAATGAGCATATGAATAAAGATGGTCTCTGCATGTACCTCTGTGATGTATTTGGTTTCATTTTATGTTTTATGTCACCCTGGCACGCTGCTTTCTTTCAAGTGATTTTGAACTGGGATATTCCATTTACTAATGAAAAGAGCTCACTGGAAAGAAACACAGATTGCTCATGTGTTGTATGAAACACTGCCATGATTTGTGACTTCCATGAAAGATCGCAATAAGCAGGTTAATAAGTGACCGTGGCCAGACATGCACTTGTGGTAGATCTTTGTGATAATAACGCACCTGTGAGCCAGATATCCACCTCTTCTTTTTTTTTCTTCCCAATTTGGAATGCCCAATTCTAAAAGTCCTCGTGGTGGCATAGTGACTCACCTCAATCCGTCTAGCGGAGGACGAATCTCAGTTGCCTCCACGTCTGAGACCTCAATCTTATCTTATCACGTGGCTTGTTGTGCTCATTACCATGGAGACCTACCACGTGTGGAGGCTTCACGCTATTCTCCGCGGCATCCACGCACAACTCACGACGTGCCCCACTGAGAGCGAGAACCACATTATAGCGACCACAAGGAGGTCAACCTAAAGTGACTCTACCCTCCCTAGCAACCGGGCCAATTGGTTGCATAGGAAGCCTGACTGGAGTCACTCAGCACGCCCTGGATTGGAACATGCGACTCCTGGTGTGGCTGTCAGCATCTTTATTTGCTGAACTATCCTGGCCCCCAATTCACCTCTTATTTTAAATTTGATCTTATGCAGCTTTCATTCATTCAAGCAAGCCTTTCAAAGGACGCCATTATGCATCAGCCTTTGCAAAGCATACTCTTGTCATTGCATTTAATACTGATGGAACCATAGTTTACAAGTGATAATGGAGGCCAAAATTATGAAATTTAACAAATATTATTTTAAACGAAAAGGATATTAATTTTCAGAATATAATTTTGGCTTTTCTCTTTTGATTTGGGCCAAAGATTTTTCCTTTTTTTTTAATAGTGCTGGCAACGCCCATAACAACCGTACAGAACATCATGATCAAAGTGTTTCTCTCTTCGGATCAATGACTCTTTCCATGTGGAATATTGTTTGTAACTTTGTTTGTCTCTTAACAGTGTTTGTCTTGGCTTTTTCCATCGCATGTAATACTGTTTCACATTTTGTCTGCTTCTCTCCCATCAGTCTGCCTGTCCCTCGTGTAGCGTGTTGACTGAAGACGGAGTGGTTCCTAACAGCTGCACAGATCCAAATCACAAGACAATCAACAGCAAGGTGCGTATCTCACACCTGCCTGATTATAAAACTGAGAAACTGTTCCAGCTTCTTTACACTCAGCATTATTCAAAGCAACATATGAAATATCAGGTTGTTTCAGTAAATAAGATAACAAGAACCTTACTGTAAACAAATGTAGCTATTTATTGTCATTACTGTAATGCAACGTTTTTATATTATTTATACAAATATGAATTATTTGTCGTAATGCCTTTAAATCAAAGTATTTACTGTATACTTTATTATGGTAGTATTTCTTGTAATGCCTTTAAATCAAAGTATTTATACTATATTATGGGAGTATTTGTCGTAATGCCTTTAAATCAAAGTATTTATACTATATTATGGGAGTATTTGTCGTAATGCCTTTAAATCAAAGTATTTATACTTTATTATGGGAGTATTTGTCGTAATGCCTTTAAATCTAAGTATTTATACTTTATTATGGAAGTATTTGTCGTAATGCCTTTAAATCTAAGTATTTATACTTTATTATGGGAGTATTTGTCGTAATGCCTTTAAATCTAAGTATTTATACTTTATTATGGGAGTATTTGTCGTAATGCCTTTAAATCTAAGTATTTATACTTTATTATGGGTAGTATTTGTCGTAATGCCTTTAAATCTAAGTATTTATACTTTATTATGGAAGTATTTGTTGTAATGCCTTTAAATCTAAGTATTTATACTTTATTATGGGAGTATTTGTCGTAATGCCTTTAAATCTAAGTATTTATACTTTATTATGGGAGTATTTGTCGTAATGCCTTTAAATCTAAGTATTTATACTTTATTATGTGGAGTATTTGTCGTAATGCCTTTAAATCTAAGTATTTATACTTTATTATGGGAGTATTTGTCGTAATGCCTTTAAATCAAAGTATTTATACTTTATTATGGGAGTATTTGTCGTAATGCCTTTAAATCAAAGTATTTATACTTTATTATGGGAGTATTTGTCGTAATGCCTTTAAATCAAAGTATTTATACTATATTATGGGAGTATTTGTCGTAATGCCTTTAAATCAAAGTATTTATACTATATTATGGGAGTATTTGTCGTAATGCCTTTAAATCAAAGTATTTATACTATATTATGGGAGTATATGTCGTAATGCCTTTAAATCAAAGTATTTATACTATATTATGGGAGTATTTGTCGTAATGCCTTTAAATCTAAGTATTTATACTTTATTATGGGAGTATTTGTCGTAATGCCTTTAAATCAAAGTATTTATACTATATTATGGGAGTATTTGTCGTAATGCCTTTAAATCAAAGTATTTATACTTTATTATGGGAGTATTTGTCGTAATGCATTTAAATCAAAGTATTTATACTTTATTATGGGAGTATTTGTCGTAATGCCTTTAAATCAAAGTATTTATACTATATTATGGGAGTATTTGTCGTAATGCCTTTAAATCAAAGTATTTATACTATATTATGGGAGTATTTGTCGTAATGCCTTTAAATCAAAGTATTTATACTTTATTATGGGAGTATTTGTCGTAATGCATTTAAATCAAAGTATTTATACTTTATTATGGGAGTATTTGTCATAATGCCTTTAAATCTAAGCATTTATACTTTATTATGGGAGTATTTGTCGTAATGCCTTTAAATCAAAGTATTTATACTATATTATGGGAGTATTTGTCGTAATGCCTTTAAATCAAAGTATTTATACTATATTATGGTAGTATTTGTCGTAATGCCTGTAAATCAAAGTATTTATACTATATTTGTGTAGTATTTGTTGCACTGCCTTTAAATCAAAGTATTTACACAATATTTGGGTAGTATTTGTTGCACTGCCTTTAAATCAAAGTATTTACACAATATTTATGTAGTATTTGTTGCACTGCCTTTAAATCAAAGTATTTACACAATATTTGGGTAGTATTGTTTTACTGTCTTTAAATCAAAGTATTTACACAATATTATGGTAGTATTGTTTTACTGTCTTTAAATCAAAGTATTTACACAATATTATGGTAGTATTGTTTTACTGCCTTTAAACCAAAGTATTTACACAATATTTGGGTAGTATTTGTTTTACTGTCTTTAAATCAAAGTATTAATACAATATTATGGTAGTATTGTTTTACTGTCTTTAAATCAAAGTATTTATACAATATGATGGTAGTATTTGTTGCACTGCCTTTAAATCAAAGTATTTACACAATATTTGGGTAGTATTTGTTGCACTGTCTTTAAATCAAAGTATTAATACAATATTATGGTAGTATTGTTTTACTGTCTTTAAATCAAAGTATTTATACAATATTATGGTAGTATTTGTTGCACTGCCTTTAAATCAAAGTATTTACACAATATTTGTGTAGTATTTGTTGTACTGTCTTTAAATCAAAGTATTTACACAATATTTGTTTAGTATTTGTTGCACTGCCTTTAAATCAAAGTATTTACACAATATTTGTGTAGTATTTGTTGCACTGCCTTTAAATCAAAGTATTTACACAATATTATGGTAGTATTTGTTGCACTGCCTTTAAATCAAAGTATGTACACAATATTTGTGTAGTATTTGTTGTACTGCCTTTAAATCAAAGTATTTACACAATATTATGGTAGTATTTGTTGCACTGCCTTTAAATAAAATATTTACACAATATTTGGGTAGTATTTGTTGTACTGCCTTTAAATCAAAGTATTTATACAATATGATGGTAGTATTTGTTGCACTGCCTTTAAATCAAAGTATTTACACAATATTATGGTAGTATTTGTTGCACTGCCTTTAAATCAAAGTATTTACACAATATTTGTGTAGTATTTGTTGCACTGCCTTTAAATCAAAGTATTTACACAATATTTGTGTAGTATTTGTTGCACTGCCTTTAAATCAAAGTATTTACACAATATTTGTGTAGTATTTGTTGCACTGCCTTTAAATCAAAGTATTTACACAATATTATGGTAGTATTTGTTGCACTGCCTTTAAATCAAAGTATTTACACAATATTATGGTAGTATTTGTTGCACTGCCTTTAAATCAAAGTATTTACACAATATTATGGTAGTATTTGTTGCACTGTCTTTAAATCAAAGTATTTAAACAATATTATGGTAGTATTTGTTGCACTGCCTTTAAATCAAAGTATTTACACAATATTTGTGTAGTATTTGTTGCACTGCCTTTAAATCAATGTATTTACACAATATTATGGTAGTATTTGTTGCACTGCCTTTAAATCAAAGTATTTACACAATATTTGTGTAGTATTTGTTGCACTGCCTTTAAATCAAAGTATTTACACAATATTTGGGTAGTATTTGTTGCACTGCCTTTAAATCAAAGTATTCACACAATATTTGGGTAGTATTTGTTGCACTGCCTTTAAATCAAAGTATTTACACAATATTTGTGTAGTATTTGTTGCACTGCCTTTAAATCAAAGTATTTACACAATATTTATGTAGTATTTGTTGCACTGCCTTTAAATCAAAGTAGTTACACAATATTTGGGTAGTATTTGTTGTACTGCCTTTAAATCAAAGTATTTACACAATATTATGGTAGTATTTGTTGTACTGCCTTTAAATCAAAGTATTTACACAATATTATGGTAGTATTTGTTTTACTCTTTTAATTCAAAATATTTATACAATATTTGGGTAGTATTTGTTTTACTGTCTTTAAATCAAAGTATTTATACAATATTATGGTAGTATTTGTTGCACTGCCTTTAAATCAAAGTATTTACACAATATTTGGGTAGTATTTGTTGCACTGTCTTTAAATCAAAGTATTAATACAATATTATGGTAGTATTGTTTTACTGTCTTTAAATCAAAGTATTTACACAATATTTGGGTAGTATTTGTTGCACTGCCTTTAAATCAAAGTATTAATACAATATTATGGTAGTATTTGTTGCACTGCCTTTAACTCAAAGTATTTACACAATATTTGGGTAGTATTTGTTGCACTGTCTTTAAATCAAAGTATTTATACAATATTATGGTAGTATTGTTTTACTGTCTTTAAATCAAAGTATTTATACAATATTATGGTAGTATTGTTTTACTGTCTTTAAATCAAAGTATTTACACAATATTTGGGTAGTATTTGTTGCACTGCCTTTAAATCAAAGTATTTACACAATATTTGGGTAGTATTTGTTGCACTGTCTTTAAATCAAAGTATTTATACTCTAATATAGTAGCATTTGTTTAGTAGCTGAAACAAAACAAATCTCAATACGAAACTGTCCGGACACATTACAGTAAGGAGAATTTGGAAATAAAATGCACTTAATTGAAATAATGAAAATAGTGTCCCAATCCAAAAAGTCCCAACAGTTATTTAATTAGACTGTTCATTATCCTTATGTAAAATATAATTTCTTATTTTTATCTTTTGATTTTGGCACGAAATGTGACCTGGACATGTTTTTGTGAGATTTACACATAAAGGACACAACACTATTTAAAATTCATCCCCAGTTCTGTAATATTATACCTGATGTACCTATATGTAAATAAATTGACTCACACAGGGGCGTAGATTCCAATAATAAAAACAAGCAAGTACAACCCCCCCAAAAAAATTCTTCACACTGTAATGTGTGAAGTCCAATGTGCAAGCCAAATCTACGCCCTTGGACTCACATAAGAGCTCGTTACTTAATTTTTTAAAATGCCCTCATATTAACAGCATTGTGTGTTCAATCTTCCTCAGGGCCCCAAGGCCAGAGTCCCAAGACCTTTAATGGCTTATTAAGCCCTCACCTGGAGCAGCCGCTGACCCAGAGTCAGACGTCACTGTGCGAGATGCTCCATGAGAAGAAATGGGGTGTAGCCAGTGGCATGGGAGTGATGGACCATTCCGCCCTCATCCCACTGCGCTCCAAAAACTTCCGCGAGAGGAGCGACGCTCACTTCGTGGATGTAATAAAGGAGGACAGGTAAGACAAGGCAGCAGTTTTAAGATCATGAAAGACAGTGTCCGCTGGGACAAAAATGCCACATAAGATGTAATGTTTTTGTTTAAAGGCTGACAACGGAGGTTGACCTCGTCCCGCTGGGACACTGGATGCACTGCAATGTACTGTACAGTGATGTACTGCATGCGTCCGCCCCTCCTAAGCAGTCCATTTGTCCACTTCCTCTCTAAGGCCGCAACTAAATAATTGCACCACTTTTTATATGTATGCTTGGTGATATTTCTTTTGACATTTAATTGCTTGCAGGATATGAATTATAGATACCTATAATTCAATTTGCACTGGAAAAAATGCTAATTCTTGATATCAGTTGAATTACTTCTAATGAACATGCACATTTGTGATATTAGTAATTGGGTTTGCACTTGTAAAAACATAATAACTATTTGCAATTCAGATGTTGATATCAGGAATGGACATTTGCACTAGTAACAATGTCATTATTGATATCAAAAGTTATCATTTTTATTTTTGAATGTTAACACCTAAGAAATGAATTATAGATACATATATTTGTGTTTTGAGCAAGAGTGAATGACAGATCATGTAAAATTCTTCTGCGGAAAATGCAGTTGCAAATATAAAACAAATATGTCTTTTTACTATGACTACTTTTACCCCTTTGTTGATTAAAAACAGGGGTCGGTAAGCTATGGCACTGGCACGCGGAGGGGTAACCAGCAGCACGCCAGCAACGGCTAGAGAGGAGTAGGCTATTTTTTTTTTTTTGTTCCCTTTTCTCCCAAATTTGGAATGCCCAATTCCCACTAATTAGTAGGTCCTCGTGGTGGCGCAGTTACTCGCCTCAATCCGGGTGGTGGAGGACAAGTCTCAGTTGCTTCCATCAATCCGTGCAATCGTTGTGCATGACAACGCGGAGACTCACAGCATGTGGAGGCTCACGCTACTCTCCACAATCCACACACAACTTACCACACGCCACATTGAGAGCGAGAACTACTAATCGCGACAATGAGACGCTACCCTCCCTAGCAACCGGGCCAATTTGGTTGCTTAGGAGACCTGTCTGGAGTCACTCAGCACACCCTGGATTCGAACTCGCGACTCCAGAGGTGGTAGTCAGCGCCGATACTCGCTGAGCTACCTAGGCCCCCAGGAGTAGGCTATTTTATTCATATAAATTCTGCACCTGCATTCCAGTCTACATCTTGATGTAATCCGTCCTCATGATCACGCAGCATGTTTTTATGAGCTGAATGGGAAGCTAAACAAAAAGTTAAACAAATAAGGGCAAAATGTAATGAGGCTGCAATACCCAACAGACCCAGGTGGTAGGGTTTCCGGGACAAAGGAGGAGCGCAACAGCCCTATCCACCTGGAGAATCTCTGTGTAGTTGCTAGAACTGTCTCTTTCCCGATCGGGCCAGTACTGCATTTATAACATCAGTGTAAGCAAACAACAAGCGAGAGAGCACCAAAATTAGACGGAACGAAAAAAGTCTTCTATACGACGAGCGAGCGTGATTCTATTTAGCTCGCAAAGATGCACGAGTGCATAATATACTGGACGTGCCAAAGCACAGTCGCATGGCCTAATGAGGCCTAATGTCTACCTAATGTATATTACACATCACAGCCGATTTAGTACCAATATGCTTCTTACATTCAGCCAAATATCAAATCTTTAACTCAGTGACTAAATCTTTGATCCCATGTGTGAATACACTACACATAGCCAAAAGTTGGGAAATATAGTCCCGGCCCAAATTCATGCCATTGGTTGAGTCACTAGGCTGGTCAGGATGCTAAAACAAACAGAGGAATGTTTTGAAAGTGCCATTGAGCCACAGTGTTAATGCTTTTCATGGAAAACAACTTTGCTTGTAGTTGTCAAAGAAAGATAGAATTTTAGCATGAAAAAATGACTCACTTTACATGTAAAACGAGAATGTAATGTTGGTTTTGTGCTTTGATTTTGCAGTCTAATGAAAGATTACTTTTTCAAACCGCCCATTAACAAGCTGAGCCACACATTCATAGACAAATCTTTAGAGTCGGCTTACAAGACCAGCTACCAGGAGGAGGTAAGTCACTCTTTCCATTTATCTTTTGCTTTTCATTTCTCATCAGTGCGCACAATTTTGCAGTTTCATTCGTAACTCACTTGTCAGTGGAAGACTGCAGCAGAGGAAGATCATT
The DNA here is from genome assembly GCF_025860055.1 of Xyrauchen texanus. NCBI lineage: Eukaryota > Metazoa > Chordata > Actinopteri > Cypriniformes > Catostomidae > Xyrauchen > Xyrauchen texanus. The sequence goes on along the minus strand of NC_068283.1, from coordinate 41,791,182 downwards.
GCAGGACAAATGTGTTGCCATGTCTGTACTGCCCTCTGCTGGTGTGTCTTTTGAAATGCTGAAATAACATGCATGGATGCCATTAGGGTCCAAAATTAATGAATTGAAGCTGACAGTGGAGGGTGAATTGAGAAAATATACAAGCCATAAATATTTCTTACCAGCAATGAAACTGTATTTTGTATTATTTTTAGTAAAGATATAATTTTGTCCCTGTAACAATGGAATTATTCTGCACTTTCTCTCTCTTGCTTATTTGTGACAAACAATTATAAGGCAGTTTCTTGGTTTAGACATTTAGATCTTGTTCCTTATATATTCATATTGGTGGCTCGATGTGAGGAACATTCCACATATGCATCACCACATGGAGTTCTATTGCTTTGAAAAGGGCATTTAAGCATTCTAGATACACTTTTGATGTAAATTGTACTTCTCCACTGAAGTAAAACTTGTTGACTTTAGTACCCAGTTTTCATGTCTTTAATTTGAATAATTTTGTTGCATTTGTAACAGTCCTACTCAACCCGCTCGGTGTCTAAAGGCTAAAGGTTAAAGCCTCTAGCATCAGTCGCTAGTGCACCTCTTGAGGTAAGGAGAGTGAGGTTTACACACTGCACAGCTACCTACCAGCTGGCTACTGTTACACTCACCCCCCTAAACCTCACTCCCATACGGGTTACGGTACCACTGTAACCAGTCCTGCTCAACCCACTCTGAGCGGGATTCAAACCGGTGTCTCTGGCACGGGAGGAGGGCGCGCTAATGAGGAGGCTAAAGGTTACAGCCTCTAGTGTCAGTCGCTAGTGCGCCTCTTGAGGCCAGGGGAGTGAGGTCTAACCACTGCACAGCTACCTGCCAGCTGGCTACTATTACACTCACCCCCCTAAACCTCACTCCCATATGGGATACGGTACCACTGTAACCGGTCCTGCTCGAGCTACTCTGAATGGGATTCGAACCGGCGTCTCTGGCATAGGATGTGGCGGGTGTGCTAACGAGGAGGCTAAAGGCTACAGCCTCTAGCGTCAGTCACTAGTGCACCTCTTGAGGCCAGGGGAGTGAGGTTTATCTACCAGCTGGCTACCGTTACACTTTCATCAGCAAGGTTCAGATTATTGCTCTTACAATTCAATTAAAAAGTTTTTACAGTTCAGTCACTAGCGAGTAACTGTTTTATTTACTCCTTTAAAAGCACCTTTATACATTGCAAAAAACCCTAACTCAATATATTTGTCTTGTTGTCCAGTTTTTTAAGCATGATTATCAAAACATTTATTAGGTTTCTCTGCAACAAGACTTAATATCTAGCATCAGTTGGTTTCTCAAATAAATGTATCTTGTTTTAAAGATGTTTCGCTATTTCTACTCTAAAACAAGCGTTAATTTAGGACCCTCCATGGCATGGTTAAAGGAAAAGTCCTCCAAAATATGTCTTCTGTTGAACAGCCTCCTAAGAGCTCTTCTCTCCTAAGAGTTCTTCTTCTTTTTGTTTTTGCCGATTCGCATTCTTCATGCACATCGCCCCCTACTGGGCAGGGAGGAGAATTCTCTTCTGAAGATATGTATTTAACCACTGGAGATGTATGGGCTACTTTTATGCTGCTTTTATGTACATTTTAGAGCTGTTCACCATTCCCTTGCATTGAATGGACCTACAGAGCTGAAATATTCTTCTAAAAGATGAAAGACATAGACATCATGAATGGAGAAATGCACTTCATGACAGGTTCTTCCTTAGCAATAGTCTTTCAATTAGAGGTCTCATTTAATTGAATTACAAATCCTCCTCTTTCTGTCTTTCTGCTCTTTCTCAGGTGGAGACACAGGCTCCTGTTCAGACCTTTGCCAGTCCCACGTTCAGCTCTTTTCTGGACATGCTGCTGTGTTGTTGTGTTCTTCTGGCTCTCTCATTGGCTTGCTTCCTGCGACCGCTGGTTACCCATCAGCCGGTGCCCACACCGGCCCTCATAGTGGCGGCAGTCGCAGCAGTGCTTGAGTGTTTGGCCCTATTGCTGGCAATCCGGTGTGTATAAAGTTTAAAGGAATAGCTTAACTCGGCCTTCTGTTGTTCCAAACCTATATGATTTATTTTCTGCAAACCATTTTCCATTTTTTTTAATTTGTTCCAATCTTACCACTACTTGAAGAGTCAGGACTATAGCAGCATTATATGTTGCACAAAACACAATAAACATCTGACATCATTTTTTTTATATTTTGCATCTTTTTTGTTTTTTTTGCATCTCAAGTGCACATACTGTAGCTGTTGTTGTACTGCCCTGATGAAATACAATCACATTGTGTACTTTGCAGAAGAGCATTTTACCTGGGCACGGTTGCAAACTGCACCAGAACTCTCCTCTGGGCGATCTCCGGCTGGATTCCCCGTCACATGATCGGAGCCGTGCTGGTGTCTTTACCTGCAGTGGCTGTGTTCTCTCATATCACCTGCAATATGCATCAATCCATACAGGTATACAGAAAACCAAATAGCATTGTATTTTGATTAGAGGTCTGCATGGGCATTAAGTTGAAGCATAAAACCTGCCTGTACCAGAGACCATCTGACCCAACCCAACCAGTACAAACCGCTTACTTACTGTATATATGTATGTACATATTGTATTACACAAATTAAATGTACATATAAAACGTATATATAATATTATGAACATATAATAATAACGTTTTTCTTTAGCTGCATAGGTTCGGACCTATAGTTTTACGATTGAATGAAAAATATGCAATGGTAAGTGTGACGAGGAGGAGGGCAGTCCACGAGTGCGCACGGCCGGCCCCCAATTGGGCTAATCAGCCGAGGAGAGGGATAAAGACAAGCCGGATATGTTAGTTTGGGAGAGAGAGAGAGAGAGAGAGAGAGAGAGAGAGAGAGAGAGAGAGAGCACCACATGCAGCTGCCGCATCTGGCTCGGCCTTATCCCTCTCCTCAGCTGATTAGCCCGATTAGGGGCCGGCTGTGCGCACTCACGGCCCGGCCCGGCCCGGCCCTCCTATTCGTCATAGTATCATGTCCCAAATCTATAGTGATACCATGGTATTTATAGTGCTTATTAAATCTCCTTCCCCTCCTTTATTACACTATAGCCCAGAATAAATATGTTTTTGGAATTTTTGCCATTCATTGACACATAATAGTTTTTAATGCCAAAGGTAGACAAAAAAAAATTTCCATATCTTTCACTGAACCAAAAATAAGTATTTATAAGTATTCTGAGTTAATCTGTGTTGCGTGGAATACAAAGGGAGATGTTAAGCAGGATGACAGCCTCAGTCACCATTCACTTTCCTTGCATAGGAAAAAAATGCAATGAAACTGAATGGTGACTGAGACTTTCAAATGACCTATGATCTCCTTTTGTTTTCCTTGAAAGAAAGGAAGTTATACATGTTTAAAATAAAAAGAGGGTGACTAAATGATGCCACAAATTTTCATTTTTGCATGAACTTTCCTTTTTAGTGTTTAAGTGAGCACAGATCAATAAGGTTCATCTCTATTAGGCCTCGCTACAGCAGTTATAAATATGCCTGGTGTCTATTGGACCAAAAATATGCCATGATTGAAGCAATTTTATGCTACCCTCAGGATGTGAATATTTTCAGGCATTTGCAGATTTCTGCAAACTACAACGCTAACATGAGCATGTTTAATTCATGTCTAAATCTGTTCCCTAGTTCACTATGTTCACCTGCTGTGCTGTCATCATCGCCATCATCCAGTACTGCAATTTCTGTCAGCTCAGTTTCTGGATGCGTTCAAGCTTGGCGACGCTAACAGGACTCACTTTCTTTAGCGTGCTGTGGAGCCCCCCCTGCAGGTTAAATGATTCATGTTTGTGAATTATCATGTCGTTTCTAGAGATGCTTTTGACTGATGTGGTTAGTTTCATTGGTAAACAAATGCTAATGCTAAGTCAGTGCTAATTCTTGTCTCTCATTTTTTATTTAGCACTTGGGAACGTTTATTTTTTAGGTAAGTTTGAGACACACATTGACAATGTGGGTACTTACTTCTGTACCTATATATTGGTTTGATTTTGGCCCTGCAAACCTTGTAAAATCTCCCTTACAAAAAATCTAATGTTCAGATGAACTTGCTAGTAAGTCTAATAAGTCTGTCTAGTCTAAAAGTTTGAAATAACACTTATGAGGCACTGTGCCTCACTTGGTTTACTTGGGGGGACAAATTTAGTATTTGAACAACATGAATACAAGCAAAGTTACATGTAAATCATTGAAAGAACGTTTGAGTAATGTTTTGCATACCGTTTTTATTCAAGGTGTAGCAGCATGTGGAAAACCATTGCATACATTATGGAGTGGTGGTGGCGTAGTGGACTAAAGCACATAACTGGTAATCAGAAGGTTGCTGGTTTCGATCCCCACAGCCACCACCATTGTGTCCTTGAGCAAGGCACTTAACTCCAGGTTGCTCCGAGGGGATTGTCCCTGTAATAAGTGCACTGTAAGTCGCTTTGAATAAAAGCGTCTGCCAAATGCATAAATGTAAATGCTTTGGCCTTTTAGTTGCTAAAGTTGTTTTTTACACAATTCACTTTTAAGCTTGATTCTCTAACATTCTCGTGTAATTCTCGCTTGGCTTTGTCAAATTTGTCAAATATTTTCCTCTCAACCAGATCCAGTGACTTCAACAGCAGCAGTATTGACATCCAGACCTCTACAAAAGATGTGGTCCGAGCCCAGGACCTGCTCGGCCCAGAGGCTTTGGTGGCCTTTTTCCTGTTGATTCTACTCGTCTGGTTTCTCAACCGTGAGTTTGAGGTCAGCTACCGGCTACACTACCATGGCAACAAGGAAGCAGACCAACATCGCATTAAGATCCAAAACATGCGCGACCAGGCGGACTGGCTCTTGCGAAACATCATTCCCATCCACGTGGCCGAGCAGCTCAAGGTAACCCAGAGCTACTCGAAGAACCACGACAATGTGGGTGTCATCTTTGCCAGCATTGTCAACTTCAGCGAGTTCTACGAAGAGAGCTATGAGGGCGGCAAAGAGTGCTACCGTGTCCTGAACGAACTTATCGGGGACTTCGACGAACTCTTGCGCAAATCAGACTTCTCCAACATTGAGAAGATCAAGACGATTGGCGCCAGCTACATGGCAGCATCAGGCCTCAATACGCAACAGTGCCGCGACCAAGCGCACCCTCACGCCCACCTGCGAGCGCTGTTCGAATTTTCCCTGGAAATGATGCGCGTGGTTGACGACTTCAATAAAAACATGTTGGGCTTCAAGTTCAAGTTACGGATCGGGTTCAACCACGGACCTCTTACCGCTGGAGTTATCGGCACAACCAAGCTACTCTACGACATTTGGGGCGACACGGTAAATATCGCGAGTCGGATGGACACTACAGGTGTGGAGTGTCGCGTTCAGGTTAGCGAGGAAAGTTATTGTGTTCTCAGCGGAATGGACTACAAGTTTAACTACCGTGGTACTGTCAACGTGAAGGGTAAGGGACAAATGAAGACCTACCTTTACCCAAAGAGCGCAGACAGACGTCCTGTGCCACAGTACCATCTCTCGGTCTCACCAGAAATACGAGCGCAGGTGGACGGAAGCATTGGTCGCTCACCCACCGATGAGATCGCCAATATGGTGCCTGCCGCCAATGCCGGTAGAGTTGGTCCATCGTTGTCTGTCAGCTCAGGTCTTACTGGACAAGGATACGTCGGGAGAGACTTCACTGAGAAGGTATCTGGCAGTGATCGTACAGCCAAGACCCAGCGATCCGCATCTGCTGTTGGCCTGACTGCTATACCAGAGAGTCCAACTGCATTTGGTAGACCACAAAACCTAATTAGCCAACCAGAAAGCCATGAATCAAAGGCCACGACAAAAGAGAACAAAGACATTGAGTACACTGGTGAACTGACAAAACTTTAACTCTAAACAAACCAACAATGTCGTTCTTGTTGGTTGTCCCTTCTGAAAAAAACAGCTTAAACCAGCCTAAGCTGGTTTGCTGATATTAGCTGGTTTTAGATGGCCTGGCCAAGCTGGTCTTCAGCTGGTTTAATTGGTCGGCCAGCAGGTATCCAAGCTGACCTCCTAATAAAACCAAAAAACAGACCAGCTAAGACCAGTAATCCATCTTGGGCTGGTTTAAGAAAGCTAATTTTGCAGTGTTAACCCTTTTAAAGGGTTCTAACCCTTTCTTTACGTTTTTAAGGATAGGCATGTTTAGGGATGTACGTATGCTAGCATAGATTTGTATCTGTGTATGTGGAGTGGAGAAGTCTCCTGAATTTAAGCATTTAAGCACATAATCTTACAACTAGTGTTTATTCTGCAAGCCCAATATTTCAGCACAAACAGACCTAACGTACCCTTCTTAAAGGGATAGTTCACACAAAAATTAAACATCTGAATTTCTTTTTTCCATGAAACACGGGAGATGTTAAGCAGAACATTAACCTCAGTCACCATTCACTTTCACTGTCTATAAAAAAGAATGTGGATTTTGGAACAACATGAGTATGAGTAAATTAGGACAGTCCCTTTAAATAGGCCACGCATTTTTCCAATAATTTCATACTGAACATTATTTCCCTTTAGCTCTTACTATTTTCTGCCATTTGTGAATTATTTTCTCATAATGAAGTGCCTTTACGATGATAACATTATGTATGAGGCATTTTTTTAAATGGAAAACCGATTCATCAATCCAGTCCTCATGTATATTTGATGTTAGAAAAAGTTGTAGTTTTTTGTGAAAGCAATTGATATATTTTGGAGTTCCCTCTGTTATAAGTTCATCGATCAGTATTTACGAGGCTGCTTTGACAATTTTACAAAGCAAAACTCCATATTGCAATGAGTTTACAGTATATTGCAATTTTTAAAAGAATAGCGCATGCATGGTGAACAGTGTCTGTATTAGCGAAATTGAATAATGTAGAGCAAGCTATGGGCTAAATTCTCCAGAATCCAGAATGTAAAATATTTCTACAGGACATTTTTCATCTTTACTTTAATTAGCTCTACTGTAGGTCCATGTTTGCCTTGTTGACGCTCACGTTTTTGTGTCCTTCTAATATTGTTTCATTTTATTTATCTTTTTGCTATTTTATTTTTCATCCTGCAATAGATTGGAGGGCTGGCCAAATCCTAAATCGCAAACATTGCAGAATTTGTGACTTTTCCATCTGCTGTCAGCCTATAGGTGATGTTAAAATAGGTTGCGAACACCGTATCATGTTGACTTTAACTTCTATAATTGTTGACTTTCATGGCTGCACTGAGATCTTGGAGAAGAAAAGTCAATTAAATTTGTTATATTGTCAAGAAAGTAACTTTATTGAAGAAGATTGGACATTTTTTTGATTGGAAAATAAGTCATTTTTGCCATATAAGTCACTGCAGTGGCAGAATGGTGGCATGATGACTGGCATGAACACTGTAATGATCAAAGTAACGTACATTTTCTGTGCCAGATAAATGTAAAAACTGTGAAAATTAGAATGGGTTAAAATATAGCTTTGCCTGCTTATCAGAGCAATAGTAAAGGGTAAATTATTGTATGGGATATTAGAAAAAGGTTATCGTTCAGTCGTCGCTATGTAAGTAATTTTGCACTAATATTGCATTCATTACATGACTGTCACTGCTTTAAAACTTTGCCTTTCGATAACCATTTGATATATTTCTTTGTCCCCTTTGACTTTGTAACGGGCAACCTGTCTTAGTTTAAAAGGGTTGTGTGCTCAAGGTATTCTCTGGTTGTATTTCATATAAATTCAGATTTAAATGTAGTAAATGGACATAGTAGTGATATCCAAAGAAACCGTAGGTAGATTTTTCTTCAGCCAAAATCGGTCTGTGCTTACCAAAATGCGAAACACTGCCCCCGGTGGCCAAAGCGGTAAGTGTTGTTGGACATATGGGCATGTGTGAGCTCCATTATCAACATGATCACACGGGAAGTCTGCATGTTGTTTTCCGAGAGTTCCGGTACACTATGATTGGCCGCATTATGCCAACTCACAGACAAACGGCATCTCCTATTGAATATTTGTGCATCGGCCCCAGTATGTTTACCTTCCCTTGTTGTGTGACCGGAAGTGTGTTGTGTCAACAGCGTGGGAGACTCGGGTTCAGATCCCACGTTGAAGCCAGCATAATCAGTGACAAGTGCAATTCAGAGGATTAATTTCCCCTCTAACATTACTACATAATTATGTTTACTCCACTGATGGTTACATTTAAGTTTGGGGTTTGGGTTGCGGAGTAAAGTTTATAAATCATGCATTCCTGTTCACTGTATTACAGCTGAAAACGACTCGCTTCGCAACTCGCTTTTGGCGCCCCTCTGTGGACATTTCACTCATAAAATGGCACTCACACGTGCCCATACGCCCAACAGCAGTTATGGCTTTGGCCACCGGGGGCAGTATTTCACATTTCGGTGAGCACATACCGATTTTAGGTAAAGGAAAGTCAACATACTGTTTCCGATTTCACTGTGGGATCAGTCAGGATGTTTATAGGGATTGTGCTCTGATTAAACGATTGAAAGAAAATGGGAAATGTACAAAGTTTTGACATGTTTGTGTGAGTTTGCTATCTGCCAAGAACACATACTAAAAAGGGAATTGTTATAAAAAGGTGATTGATTTGCCAGTATTTCTCATTGTATGCATTAGTGCCTTTTACTCATTTAAAATGCATCTAAATGGTCAAAGGACGTCATCCTGTTTGTTTTCCTACTCAAATACGGTATATTCACTGAATGCTTGTGTATGATAAATGTCATCAGATTTTTAGTGCCGTGCCTTTACTTAATAAGACTTTGCTAGACATGTCCATTCCCACTGTATATTCTTTCTGAATGTGAATTAATACTGTGTTCATTACAGGATGCATATCGTCAGTTTACTCCAAGATGCCAATCTTCTGTGCCGATTTTGATACTTGATATGTTTTTGGCGACACTGTGTATAATAATCAATTTATTTAAATATGATGTTTTATAGGGCATTAATAAAAGTGCCCGTCTTGCGTAGAGAGGATATGAGCACACAACCCTTAGAGGCTCCTCTTTTTCAGTATAGAGCATTACGAAACTTGATTAAAACTAAAAATGCATTATGATTCAGCCTCAGAATAGCTGCTTTGCATCTTGAACTATCGATTTTAGCTTGTTGAAACACATTTATGTTTAATTTTGTTGTTGAAATCGACTACGTATGAACTTTGCATTACGTTTCTGCTGCTCTTGACTTTAAGCGAGGAAATCATGACCGAACTAATGCATGATAACCGAAGAGCCAAATTTGAAAAACTCTTTGTTTGATTTATTACTTAAACTGGACCAATTCATGATTCAGAGCGATTTGACTTTATAGAAATGCGTGTAAGCTACTTGACCTGTAAACTTGAGGCTTTAATTAATTTAGTGTTACTGGGACTTCTTGCCAAAGAGTGTATTTATTCAAGAATGTATGATTTTGACACCGTAATAGGTCATTTATAAACTGTGTCCATTAAGATTTCTTTTAAGTTTGTACATATGCATTGCTCTGTGTCAGCATATCATTTTTTTGAATTATTTATACTGATGCATGTGCCATACTGTTACATCAAAGCCAATGGAGGAAAGGGGAAAGCTAATAACACAGTGGTGAAGTCTGCCATCTGTCTTTTGATTTGTAATGAATCTGAATGAAAAATATCCTGCATTCACACAACATCAGAAACTAATAACTAAGAGTTTTCATGCCACGTTCACAAGTGTAATTTTGTAACACTTCTTTATAAATCCAGTCTGCTTGCTCAAATTAAAAAAACTGTTTCGCTAAAAACACCAAAGTTATTACAAGTATTACTACGGTTAAACAAATTGTTCACCCAAAACTGAAAATTCTCTCATCATTTATTCCTCCTCATGCCATCCCAGATGTGTATGACTCTCTTTCTTCTGCTGAACACAAATGAAGATTTTTAGAAGAATATCTCGGCTCTGTAGGTCCGTACAATGCAAGTGAATGGTGACCAAAACTTTGACGTTCTCATAAAGGCAGCATAAAAGTAATCCGTATGTGGTTTAATCCATATCTTCTAAAGTGATGTGATATGTGTTGGTGAGATTCAGATCAATATACAAGGTCTTTTTTTATCATAAATCTCTACTTTTGCTTTCACATTCTTCTTCTTGTGTTTTTGCTGCCACCTACTGGGCTGGGAGAAGAATTTATTGGAAAAAAGAACTTAAATATTGATCTGTTTCTCACAAACATCTATCATATCACTTCTGAAGAAATGGGTTTAAGAACTGGAGTCATATGGATGACTTTTATGCTGCCTTTATGTGCTTTTGGAGCTTCAAAGTTTTGCTCATCATTCACTATATATATATATATATATATATATATATATATATATATATATATATATATATATATATATATATATATATATATACATATACACATTACTGTGCAAAAGTCTTTGCACATAAGATGTTTCACAAAACCCTGTTTGTCAATTGGAAATATAAATGATGAAAAACTGTGTCCAGGTGTATCTAGAAGAATTGTTGCTGTTTTAAATGCAAAGGTGGTCACACTAAATATTGATTTAGCTTTTTTTATGTTTACTGAACTTTGTATGACATTATGGATAAATAAAAACTATTTATGTCGTTAGTTTTGAAGATATCCTCACTATGCAACATTTTCACAAGTGCCTAAAATTTTGCACAGTACTGTATATATATATATGTGTGTGTGTGTGTGTGTGTGTGTGCGTGCATTTTATTTATTTATTGGTCTAATTATTATATGTCCAGTTTATATGACCTAATAATAATAGAGAGATGTGTGTAATGTGTATTTTTATTTTTTTGCCATTAATTTGCCACAACCCTGGACTATGTAATCGAAATTCCAAAAGGCAATTCTAATGGAGAAATGTAATTGTGATTTGTAACAACATCTAAATATGTGCACCCTCCACTATGCGTTCATAATTAAAATGTATATATATTACACTTACATGAGATCTTCTACAAACAGTACATTCTACTTTCTTAAATCCTAGTTTATTAGTTTTATTGGATGAACAATGGCTGTAGTAACCTACATTATTTAACAATTTAACATACCCTCTCCAGCTTTATTCCAATGTAAACCACGCCCCCTGGCGGTTGTTGTTGTTGTGACCACGTTACGTGCGCGTTTGCGTAAGGGGCGTGTCTGCGCGGCCCCTCCCCCTCCACAGTCTGGCTGGAAAAAGAAAAAAAAACTTTTTTGTATCGGAGGAATCAACAGTCGCCATCTTGTCGCGGACGAGCGTCAGGATTTCGGGAGAGCATTAATTCATTTTTTACGCACCCGGATCCGTCAGAACCGGCCCACCTATCTTCTCTGCGACGACATCGACCAGCTCCGGGCCAAACCGAGGATATTTGTGGGGAATATAAGCGGAATGGAGCCGTTTTTGTGGTCGGATGGAAAGCCCCTGCATGTCTGATTTTCCCCTTCAGCGCGAGCGGCGCTCCTGTGCCACTCGCAGATATTAAAATATAATTATTTCCTCTCGTTTTCCATTCGTATTTACGGACTTCGTTTGTTATTCGATTCGAGTTGGACATGGAGCTCGAAGGTCTTTATTTTTATTCGCAGAAAAAAGCCTTTTTGAAGAGACCCACACGGACCACTTGAAGGAATCGGAGCATCGATGTTTTTTCCTCGTCGTTTGTTTTCGGTTTTAACGATGATATAATTGATTTTTGGGGGGTTTGGGGCGATCATTAAGGTTAATTATGCGGGTTTTGGGTGTTGGATTATCATGGGGTGACTGGCGGTGGCGGAGCGGGGCGCTGTCGAGTCGCTGTTAATTATTGGCTCCTGATCGCTGAATAATAATAGAAAACCCGAGGGTTGATTTGATTTATTTTGCTTTGTCCCCCTCTCCTGCGTTCTGGGAAGACGCATTTATTGCTTTTACGCGTTTTTTGTCAAGTAAGGCAACAGAATGACGGATAATCTACTGAATATGGCCCCCCCGAACGCAAAGCGGCCCAAACTCAACTCACCTGCGCTGTCCTCCTCCGACACTCCAGGTAAGATGCTCACCTGTCCCATATGACACCGTTCAGATCGGGTCCTTTTGAACATCTCCATAACAAATCCGTTAGACCAGGTCTGTCAAACTCACCTGTCCCATAAGAAACCGTTCAGGTCGGGCCCTTTTGAACCTCTCCATAACAAATCAGTTAGACCAGGTCTCTAAAACTCACCTGTCCCATAAGAAACCGTACAGGTTGGGTCCTTTTGAACCTCTCCATCACAGATCGGTTAGTCCAGGTCTCTAAAACTCACCTGTCCCATACAAAACCGTTCAGATCGGGCCCTTTTGAACCTCTCCATCACAAATCAGTTAGACCAGGTCTGTCAAACTTACCTGTCCCATAATAAACCCTTCAGGCCAGGTCCTTTTAAATCTCTCCATCGCAGATCTATTAGACCAGGCCTCTCAAATTCGCCTGTCCCGTGAGTAACCCTTCAGGATGGGTCCTTTTAAAACTCTCCACCACAAATCAGTTAGACCAGGTCTGTCAAACTCACCTGTCCCATAAGAAACCCTCAGGCCAGGTCCTTTTAAATCTATCCATCACAGATCAGTTAGACCAGGTCTCTTGTACTCACCTGTCCCATAAGAAATGTGTAGAAGCTGGTTAGATTTACATATCCCTTTTAAAACCAGGTCCAATTAAGACCATCACCTGTCAGATCCAGTGTTGGATAAGTTACTCTAAAGAAGTAATTAATTACTATCTACTAATTACAGCTACAGTGTAATTAGATTAGTGTACTAATTATGCTGTCTGAGAAGTAATTGCATTACTTATTATTACTAATTACTTTCTAAAACCCTGATCAACCTCGACCAGCTGAAAAATACCTTTTCAGATAAATCATATAAAATCAATAAATTATTCATGATATGGCCAAAGAATTTAAAGGGGCAGCATTAAATTAGACAACACATTTTAACATTAGACGTTACATTTTGGTTTTAAAATTCACTTTTGTTTTATATAGAATTGTTCTAGAGTCTATACAGTATTTAACACAATTACATCAGAAGTAACTTATTAAATTACTGAAAAATTAAGAGTAATCCCTTACTTTTTCAATGGAGTAACATCAGTTCAAAATTGAAGAAAAACACAGAAACATAACAAACACATGCATTCCTTTTCACACGCGAGCCCACATAGACACGCGCGTGCGCGCACACACATTCTCACTTATTCTAGCGGAGCTACGTGTCTAGCGGAGCTCCGCTAGACTAAGAGAGAATGTGTGTGCGCACGCACGCGCGTGTCTTATGTATTTTCAATGGTTCTTGCTTTCAATGGAAAAAGTAATCTAATTACTGTTGTTTATTACTTAGTAATGCATTACACCCAACACTGGTCAGTTCAAAACACAGACCACCTGAGACTCTCACCTGTCCTTCGGAAACCTGGTCCACTTCAGGTTTTGTTCAGCATTATTCGCCAGTTTCGTAGCAGTTCAAGCAAAGGCCCTTATTTCCCCATGCGAGAGGTTTAGTTCACATTCAGGGATGCAGAACTAGTGCATGAATAACCAATAAATGGTATGCATTTCAACCTATATACCTCAGAACATACACCACACACACACACAAATAAATTCTAGTAAGTTTTACTTTTATTTAGCAAGTTTTTCTTAGTAAGTCTTAACTCTTTCCCCGCCAGCGTTTTAAAAAAAAAGTTGCCAGCCACCGCCAGGGTTTTTGACGATTTTCGCTAAACTTTAATGGCCCGCAGAATATTTTCTTCCATGAATGTATGAAGATGCTATATATCACAATAAAGATCTGAGCCTCTGCTTTTAGGCAAAAAAACTGATTTTATTTTATCTTCATTTGTTCTTTTTTTATTGCGACTTGAACAGAGGTCGGTTTTGTCAAAAAAACAACATTTCAGACAAAAAGCTGATAAAAAGGCATGTTTATGTCTGATAATTTGAGCTTCTCATACTCCACTTCTTCATTTTTGAGACGATCACAGTCTGTTTCTTTGATCAAAGAGTTGCGTACTCTTTCAAAACATGCGCAGGGGTCTTCCTTACCGTATAACACCTAAAACACGGAAACCCGGAAAATTCCGTGTTTGGCGGGGAAGCGTTTTTTCATAAAACACGGAAAATTCTGTGTTTGGCGGTGAAAGAGTTAATGGTATAAAATTAAGTAAAACGTACTTAACTTCCAGGGGTGGGAGAAACAAAAATGATTTTGGCGTTGCATCGCGATTCTTTCTCCAACGCATCTGAAGCGGCAAATAAAAGAAATCTATTCCGAATGTTTTTTTCCGATTACCGATTCAAATCGTTTGGGAATTCTTAAATGGATTCTCAAAAATAATCAGAATTGATTTTGAGTGCGGGTTAAACTGAGCTCTGATTTATTTGATCAATTCAACGGTTCTCCAACGATCTGAATCGATTCTCAAAAATATCTATTTATTTGTTTATTTTTCTCCCACCCATATAACACGACATACGATTGATTAAAGCGAGTGAGTTTAACTTAAACATTTTAGGAAATAATGTAACTTTTACTCACAAATACGATATGCATGGTACTTAAATGTAGTAAAGTTTAAATGAATATATTATTAGAAAATGTCACATTTAGATTTTTCTTTAACTCTTTCCCCGCCAAACACGGAATTTTCCGGGTTTCCGTGTTTTAGGTGTTATACGGTAAGGAAGACCCCTGCGCATGTTTTGAAAGAGTACGCAACTCTTTGATCAAAGAAACAGACTGCGATCGTTTCAAACATGAAGAAGTGGAGTATGAGAAGCTCAAAATATCAGACATAAACATGCCTTTTTATCAGCTTTTTGTCTGAAATGTTGTTTTTTGACAAAACCGACCTCTGTTCAAGTCGCAATAAAAAAAGAACAAATGAAGATAAAATAAAATCAGTTTTTTTGCCTAAAAGCAGAGGCTCAGATCTTTATTGTGATATATAGCATCTTCATACATTCATGGAAGAAAATATTCTGCGGGCCATTAAAGTTTAGCGAAAATCGTCAAAAACCCTGGCGGTGGCTGGCAACTTTTTTTTAAAAACGCTGGCGGGGAAAGAGTTAATGTACTTAATCGTTGCTGCGAGATTTAATTCACCACAAAATAAAATGTCAGTACAATTGTTTGCATTGAATAAGGACAAATGTAGTAACTGTTTCAAACATCGCCCTGAGTTTTAAAATGGTATATTAATAATTGAAAATTGTGTCTAATGTCTTAAACTGCTTTGAGAACTGATAGAGACTTTTAGATCAAGATTGCTCTGGTTTTGCTTTGAAACAGCTGGCCGGGCAATAACTGTTGTGGTAAGTAATGATACTGACCAGATCTTATCTGAATAAGATCCTGTTTTTCTAGACAAGCTATTCCCGAAGAGGTGACTTCCAACAGTCTATTCAGGGTGCATATAGATGCTAGGACTGTGAAGTAGAAATTCAAGGACAATTAACGAAATCATTCTTGGAGAACAGCAGAAGTTTCCCTTTATCGTCCAGTTATGAGTTAAAGTTTGCGTGCACCATCTGTTGAGATTTTTAGTCAGTTTTTGCAGGGACGTTAGTGCATGTGCATATCTGTAATCAATATCTGATCCTTCTTTTGCTAGTTTTGTTTATGATGATTGATTAGTTGCATGTGATTTCATTATGAGGGTGCAGAAATGTATAATGTCTGACACTTGCAAATTTGGCTATTAATCACTGACGAAAATGTTGAAAGGAATTGATTACTCAAAGTTCTGTTATTTATTCACACTTAGTTGTTCCAAACATAAATGAATTTCTTCTGTTGAAGCACTAAGCAGAATGTTAACCTCAGTCACCATTGACTTTCATTGTACAAAAAAAGATGTTATGAAAGTGAATGGTGACTGAATGCCAAAGTATACCTGTTCTCACAGGTAGGTTCTTGGATTCAGTCTGTGCTATTTTTATTTGTCCGTCTATGTACATGTGCTGGAATGTGTTGTTCAGTGGGTGGTACACTGGTGAGGAGACTTTAATGTCTAATATAGGAGGTACTTCATTGTGTTGATAAAGTGCTTTTGTGAGGAACAGCTCATCGCTTAACGAATTGACCGGCTGTCTGCTAATCTTCAACATGTTCAAGAGAAGACACTGACAATTTTGCGACAGGTATGTGTCAGTTTACGGCTCTCCCCATTTATTTGTATGGGATCCCCAGATGGTGACTTACTGTCTTAATATGGTAGTTGACCGGTATGTTCTCTCCTATGGTAAAAACTAGTGATGGACCGATATTGTTTTTTTTTTTATGCCGATATCCAGAGAGCAATGTGGCCGATACATCACACAACTTAATATAGCAAATAATATAAACATTTATGCATTTGGCAGACGCTTTTATCCAAAGCGACTAACAGTGCCCTTATTACAGGGACAATCCCCCGGAGCAACCTGGAGTTAAGTGCCTTACTCAAGGACAGAATGGTGTTGACTGTGAGGATCAAACCAGCAACCTTCTGCTTACCAGCCCACTACGCCACCACCACCTTTTAAAAAAAGAAAAAAACAACAATATTGTATTTTAAATGTTAGATGGCAGTTTCTTCTGATTTCTGTTTAGCCATCAAATTTTAGTCATTTATTTACACATGAAGAAATTGTTAATACAGTTGAAGTTTACATACATCTTAGCCAAATACATTTAAACTCAGTTTTTTACAATTCCTGACATTTAATTGTAGAAAACATTCTCTGTCTTAGGTCAGTTCGGATCACTATTTTAAGAATATTTAATGTCAGAATAATAGTGGAGAGAATTATTTATTTCAGCTTTTATTTCTTTCATCACATTCCCAGTGGGTCAGAAGTTCACATACACTTTGTCAGTATTTGGTATCATTGCGTTTAAATTGTTTAACTTGGGTCAAATGTTTTGGGTATTCTTCCACAAGCTTCTCACAATAAGTTTCTGGAGTTGTGTCCCATTCCTCCAGACAGAACTGGTGTAACTGAGTCAGGTTTGTAGGACTCCTGCTCGCACACACTTTCAGTTCTGCCCACATATTTTCTATCGGATTGAGGTCAGGGTTTTGTGATACTCCAATACCTTGACTTTGTTGTCCTTAAACCATTTTGCTACAACTTTGGGGGTATGCTTGGGGTCATTGTCCATTTGGAAGACCCATTTGTGTCTGTACATTATTGTTTGTACAGATGAACGTGGTACCTTCAGGCATTTGGAAATTGCTCCCAAGGATGAACCAGATTGTAAAGGTCCACAATTTTTATTTCTCTGAGGTCTTGGCTGATTTCTTTTGATTTGCCCATGATATCAAGCAGAGGCCCTGAGTTTGAAGGTAACCACTGTTTATCATTGTTGCTACATGCCCATCATGTTCCTACAAAACAAACTGTGACTGGACATTTTCATGTCTCAGTCGCTTCTCATGCAAGCAGGCTTTTCTCAGCGTCCTCAAGAAACATCATCTAAAAGGGACAATTTATCAGCCACTGTTTGTTTTGAGTCGCGCTGACTGCCCCCTGCTGCGGCTTGTAAAAACACAGGTACTTCAACCTTGAATTGCTCTGATGGTAGGAGAATTCAGACTTTTATTACATAATTTAATTTATATATGAGACAAGGGGCATAATAATGTTTTTTTTAGCATGTAATTTTTTTTTTAAATATAGTTAATCACACAATTCTTATTTTGATACAAATTAAGCTCAATAGACCTTATTCAAAGCAGCAACATCTTAGATTTTTATTGGGAATGACAAAGAGGCTGTGAGGGATAAACGTACTGCCTCTTCACTGGGCTTTACTGCAGTTTAAAGCATTTTTGGATCATTCTGCGGACAAAACATTATAAGAATATATCAAATATATATCTTTCTAAGAATATTCAGTAGACAAAAAACTCCAGACAACATGAATTGTGGAAAATCAAATGTGGTCAAGCAGCTTTTTGCAGGTTTATACCGTGTATGCCATTGAAGAGATGGTAAGTCTATCCCTCGTTGTCATTCCATTAAAAATGCGAAAAGATGGCGCTACCGTGAATAAGCTCAATCGACCACATTTGAGGCATAATGTTGATTTAACACCAAAAAAAAAGTAAACATCTGGGGTACAGTGAGGCGCTTACAATGGAAGTGAGTTTTTGGAGGGTTTAAAGGCATAAATGTTAAACTTATAATTTTATAGAAGCACTTGCATTAATTCAGTGAAAAAAAAACGTAATTATTTTAGCTGGAAATTTGCTTGGTCATTTTTGGAGTCGTTTTAGGGTTAACTGCATTATGTTGTCATGGAATGGACATCGTAAAATTGGATGTAACTTTACGATTTTAAGTGATTTTATCACACTTAAATCATGTTAACATGCACATTGTTTACGCCTTGTGTATATACTTTTGAAACGGTGAGTATTTTAACAGTTTGTGATTGGCTCCGTTCACTTCCATTATAAATGCCTCACTTTTTTAAAGAAAAAGTTGAAATTATTTTTACAATATGTTACGTTCAGGCTGCCATCATACCTAAAGCCCATACCAGGCTTTTTTGCCTAATCACATTTTGTTGAAAAGCTCAGAGGAGAATACCAGACTTGCTCGTTAGGCTGAATAAAGGTTGGGCTATTTAATGGATCGCCCTAACGCAAGTCAGTTTCTCACAAAGCAGCATGAGTCAGCCTTCTTTTGTGCCAATAGTTTTGTTAAAGTGCATAACTTAAGACTTGCACCAGGAAATTTCACAGCTCGGCATTTAAGAACTGTTATTTCCTGCCTGTTACTTGCGGAGGAACACTTAACGTCAGTTGTAATTCGCTATTGCTCTTGTGATGGATGAATCTCATGGTTTGAAGACTCAGAGATCACCTGCACAGTGGGGTCATGACATGCTGTTTTCATGTTGATATGTTATTCGCTTAAACATGTGCAACCGATATAACACTTACTTTGAAGAAGATAAACAACACTCTTAATTACATTATATTTTAATTTGAAGTGTTATATCCATTACACAATACACATTCATGTTTGTATTGTACCACATGCATGAATTTAAGAAGTGAAACTTGTGAAATGGCTAATATAGGTCAATTGAAGACGCTTCAATTTCATATTACAATCTACAGCCTCAGTGGAGAATGCAAGTGAACGTGATCCTACATTGGCTGGTCTATGCTCTGCAGACGATAAGACGATAATATACAAATGCAAAACAAGGTTTTAATAATAATGAAATACTTTATTGAACATTAAAATAATATGCATATATATGCAATGTAACAATTACAAAAAGAAATGCTTAATCGTTTATGTGGAAGTTGCAGTAGAGAGATGGTTACATGCTAAGCAAATATACTGTACTATGAAATCGGTACATTATAAACAAATTGAGATGAGCGTACATTCATGGGGATCTACCTTGTACCTATAGTGGCTTTAGATCTGTTTAAACAGGCGATCTGCTTGAAGAATCGAATGGCAAGTGTCCGTACTCCTGATTTATTGCTCCTTAAATACTTTGACTTAGACTTGCTTGCAGCATTCAAATTATTAGGTCTTGGTCATGCAAAAAAAAAACTTATTTCATGTTTCTGCTATAAGCATGAAGGAAAGTTACAACAACTTCTGCATTTCTATAACTGAGTTGAAAAAAATAGCCTAAGACCACAGCGGCACACTATAGAGACACAATATGGGAATCTTAGTTAATTTAATTTTGAATGTTAGTAAACATGTAACAGAAATTTGACTAGAATATAACAACTTATCAGTAGACATCAGTAATATTCGATTAAAATATCACAACAAATATAAGCTTGTCTGAACCATCTATAACTGAAAACATTTGCCATTACACAATCATTTAAAGTGAAACCGGAGTGCTTTGCATTTACGATCAAAGCACATCCAAGCATTACATCAGGTAAACAACTTCGCCAAACAGTTCAATCCATTATGGCTCTTACACACTACATGCATATTACAAAACTGTCCGTCTTGTCACTGAAGTCGTGGCGTTTTCAAATTACACGACGATTCTGCAAAAGGGGTGAAGACATTTCACTATTGACGAATCCCTGATGACTCTGAGTGGTATTACATTTCACAACAGAGTACACGCGAGAAGTGATATGAGATACGTAAACAAATGCATGAATGTTATGCATTTCAGAATATGATGTGTACTGTGTTTGACTGTCCAAGAGAATTGGCAATTTCTCTCCATCTCTTCTCTTTCTCCACCCGGTTGTGGGACAGTTCAGAGGAAACATCAAATAGGCACTGGTGCTCCTGCCAATGTTCCACTAATTCTTTGGTCCAATTCGAGTTTCTTGATCGGAGTCATGCTAGTTGATGTTCTGTTGTAGGTACATCAGGACTCCTCCCACTGAAACTTCCCGTGCCCCGTTTCTTGCTCTCTCATTGGCTGTAGGTCAACGCTGCTGTTGTATTCAGTCAAAACATATTTCAAACTGCACGATTTGGAGTCGCAGACGGGTCCAGATATTTAACATTCTAGATATCTCGCTGACATCGGCGACGTGTCGGCAATTCTCTCAAATCGCGTCTTTGATAGTTCGTACATTGCGATCATTGCTCACTAGAGCGAGCTCCGATTTGCCCATGATTTCAGGCTTTTGTCGGCGATCTCCACAAAACTGTCGGCGAGCGAATATCAGGCTTAAAATCGTGTCGTTTAAACTCAGCATTAGGGGAGTGAATTCACTCCTGAAACCTCGACTCTGAACAGTGAACAGCTGTTGCATTCGATTCACGCGCCACAGCCGGACCTTCTTTCTGAGCTTACGGACATGATGTAAACATGCAAGGACGAATGACGCATGCCTGCGATTTCACTCCAAATACGTCCCGACAGCTCTATATAAAAATCTTCATTGTAGACTTACAGTAGTGAATCGAAGTAAGACGAGGACAGGGTTTTTTAGAATTGAAACAATTTTTTTAAAAACATTTTTTAAATTGTAACCAAAAAATCTTAAATAATTCAGCTTAAACATTTTTTGAATATAATGTGAGTGGTGCTGACTCATGCATACCTTTTCGCGTACAGACGACAATGTTGTCAAAACGATCCCCGTTCGCACGGATCCACGTAAATGACTAAAAACGCTGTATTATGCATGCCAGGTCAGTAGTTGGCGATGTAATTTTGTAAAGAAACAATACGCGCCTGTGCACATAAGCATTCTTCCACAGAGCGGTGAATATAAACAATGAAAATGGCGAAAGCATCAAGCAATTTTAAAGGACTCCAACTGGTGATCTCACGTTGGTCTGTTCGCCCTGAAGGGTTAGGACGAAGTTCTCGAAGTTCATCCTATAGACTGTTCAAATGTTAAAAGTGTGCGCATGACGTAGTCGTTTTCAAAAACTTGCCCCGTGAAACACGTTTTCAAAAGTGTGCGTTTTCAGGCCCCAAAATGCAGTTGTCGTGTAAACGAACAGCCAAAACGCACAAAGTTTTCAGTTTTTTGTTGAAAACGTTGTCGTGTAAAGGGAAACCGAAGTGATTTGCATTTACTATCAAAGTTATATTTCTCATTGTATATAGATCTCATTGTATGACACCTGTGGCTGCTTGTGTGCAATCGTATTTTAGAGCCCCCTATGTGCAGTGATGCGCAAAAAAAACGAAACAATCCCATCTTTGAACCCGCTATGTATTGAGCCACAGTTAACCGTTACACCTAGGGATGTCCCGATGTCGTGCTCGTTTACTGGTACTCATACTAGTAAAAATACTCTGATACCAGAAACCGATACCATCTGATGTACAAATGTCATTACCTAAACATTCAGCCCACAAATTAATATCACGTGTCCTAGTGTGATTATTTAAACTAAAAGCTGCAATTTTATGAGATGAATACACTGTGTATAGTTTGCATGTAATTAAAATGTGAGCGCTTGTGACTGTGTGGAGACAGTGTTGTTCTGATGCCGGTTGCTCACCTTTTTCAAGCTCCTTTTTGGCTCATACAAAGAAAATACTATCATGAGCATTGCGTGCTCTTTAGCAGATCACAGTAAACCGAGTGCAATTTCCTGTTGTAGCGCGAGGCTCATACAAAGTGCATACTTTGGCTACGTCTAAATTTATCCGGATACATTTGAAAATGTCATTTTCGTTTCAAAACGTTCTCCGTCCACACTAGCGTTTTCCAAAAGTTGCTTGTTCACACTGAAACGTATGAAAATGCTTAAATCGTGTCACTGCACATGCAGAAAATCCCCGTTGCATGTACGGTCTGAAACGCAATTGTCCTCGTGCTTCGTCGCCGGACACCAATTCCGAGTGAACTTCCCTTCACCTTTGAAGGAATGCAATGTGATGGATGTACAAAGTAACAACAATGCTATCAAAGTGAGTATCAAGTACAACAGCGCTGCTACAACACGGGCCGCCATCTTGATTGTTTTGGTTGGATAGATCACATGACTGCGTCACTTAACAACAAATACATCATCATTTTCAGATATATCTGTTTTCACAGTCCACACTACAATGCGGAAAACGGCATTTTCAAATGTATCGACTTTGGAGTGCGTTTTCAAAAAGTTCACTTTTCATGGAGGAACGCTTTCCCAGTGTGGACGGAAGGCCAAAATGGAGAGAAAAATACGCATTTTCAAACAAAAATTTATTATTGTTGACAAGGCCTTATTTAATTAAAAAGCAGTCATGCGCGGTTTAATCATCGCATAGTGTCACATAGCGACCGACTTTATTAAAGTCATTGCTCCTTGGTCAAAACAACACAAACACTTCAAAATAAAAGCTCCTTCAAAATAAGTTAATAGGAAAAAAAGTATGACAGAAATGTATCTATATAATGGTGATATTTTCATGGATTCATTTAAACACCATTTTGATAATAAAATTGAAATAAATTGTTAATATGGAGTAAAAAACAAGTATTGGACTATTGGCGAGTAACAAAATTATCGGTGCTCGGACTCGTTCTCAAAAAAAAAAAAAAGTTATTGGGACATCCCTAGTTACACCCCTAATATAAGTGTGTATACATGTATGTCTGTGTGCGTGTGTGTGTAATATATACACTCACCTAAAGGATTATTAGGAACACCATACTAATACTGTGTTTGACCCCCTTTCGCCTTCAGAACTGCCTTAATTCTACGTGGCATTGATTCAACAAGGTGCTGAAAGCATTCTTTAGAAATGTTGGCCCATATTGATAGGACAGCATCTTGCAGTTGATGGAGATTTGTGGGATGCACATCCAGGGCACGAAGCTCCCGTTCCACCACATCCCAAAGATGCTCTATTGGGTTGAGATCTGGTGACTGTGGGGGCCATTTTAGTACAGTGAACTCATTGTCATGTTCAAGAAACCAATTTGAAATGATTCAAGCTTTGTGACATGGTGCATTATCCTGCTGGAAGTAGCCATCAGAGGATGGGTACATGGTGGCCATAAAGGGATGGACATGGTCAGAAACAATGCTCAGGTAGGCCGTGGCATTTAAACGATGCCCAATTGGCACTAAGGGGCCTAAAGTGTGCCAAGAAAACATCCCCACACCATTACACCACCACCACCACCAGCCTGCACAGTGGTAACAAGGCATGATGGATCCATGTTCTCATTCTGTTTACGCCAAATTCTGACTCTACCATCTGAATGTCTCAACAGAAATCGAGACTCATCAGACCAGGCAACATTTTTCCAGTCTCAACTGTCCAATTTTGATGAGCTCTTGCAAATTGTAGCCTCTTTTTCCTATTTGTAGTGGAGATGAGTGGTACCCGGTGGGGTCTTCTGCTGTTGTAGCCCATCCGCCTCAAGGTTGTGCGTGTTGTGGCTTCACAAATGCTTTGCTGCATACCTCAGTTGTAACGAGTGGTTATTTCAGGCAAAGTTGCTCTTCTATCAGCTTGAATCAGTCGGCCCATTCTCCTCTGACCTCTAGCATCAACAAGGCGTTTTACCCACAGGACTGCCGCATACTGGATGTTTTTCCTTTTCACACCATTCTTTGTAAACCCTAGAAATGGTTGTGCGTGAAAATCCCAGTAACTGAGCAGATTGTGAAATACTCAGACCGGCCCGTCTGGCACCAACAACCATGCCACGCTCAAAATTGCTTAAATCACCTTTCTTTCCCATTCTGACATTCAGTTTGGAGTTCAGGAGATTGTCTTGACCAGGACCACACCCCTAAATGCATTGAAGCAACTGCCATGTGATTGGTGGATTAGATAATTGCATTAATGAGAAATTGAACAGGTGTTCCTAATAATCCTTTAGGTGAGTGTGTGTGTGTGTGTGTGTGTGTGTGTATATATATATATATATTATACATTCAAATTTATATAATTATTGTGTATATATACGTGTGTGTATTTATTTGTATTATATTTACAATAAATGCTTTTATATGACTACATATGGCATATTATTATATCAATATTATAATATTTTATGGCTGAGGTCACTCTTCAGTGCAAGTCTGTTAATTTTTTACCCATTCAATCACTAGAAAGTAATGATATAATCCTTTGCCTCAACAAGCCGCATGAATTAAGGTAGCAGCATGTCCGTAGCCCAATCGTATCATATAATACACTTCAGTTTATTTGTCTTGCTTAGTGTTTAGCGAGGCCTTGAGTGATGCCCTTTATCAATAAATGGTCAGTGCATTGGTGTCTTCATTTATGCACTCTCTTGTTGTTCCAAACCTGTATAACGTCTTTCATGGAACATGAGGAGTTGTTAGGTGTTGGGTATTATGTGGTAAGCTGTCCTTAGTCACTGCCATCCACTTTAACTGCAACTTTTTTCTCCATTAAAATGAAAGAGAATTGAGACTGAGGATGTCTTTCTGCCTCACGACTCCTTCCGTTTTCCATCTTGGAAAGTCATACAGGTTACAACATGAGGGTGAGTAAATGATCACAGAATTGTTATTTTTTTGGGTGAACTAATATTGTAGCTGGTTTTTGCGCCACAGTTACCGTAATATTGACTGTTTGTGTGTTTAGTGTGCGAGAACGGCATCATATGCACGTGTCTTCTAGTATGCAAACTAATTTGCGAGTTGTGTTAAGTGTCCGTGTGTTGTTTTTTCTACTGTTGTCGCAGACGGTTCCTGTAGGTGTGTTGTTTGCCAGTTGGGTGTTGCTGCTCTTGTTGTTGTGAGCGTGTGGCAGCCGTGTCTATGCTATTATTCCAGCCGTGTTTGCATTAGTGTACATACAAACACAGCCAAGCGTATAAATGCTGCCCTCCACCAGCTTCAGGCAGGTAGCTGGCTGCACAGTTTAATGTCTCAGCTGAAGCATGACTGATTTGGGGAAGGATGCTTTGGGGAGAGCACCACAGATCTCAAAGAGACACGGAGCAGCTCATCGTCTCCCTCCTCATAGGAGATCGAACACACTCCGAACAACTGCTGACTGGTTTTACGAATGGCACAATGCTTTCAAGAGAACCTCAAGATGCTCTGCAGAAGGAGTGGACTTAAGAATCACTGCGACATCCAACAATCGACTTTAACTTTGTCAGGTGTTTTGATGTCAACATTTCTCTGTTATGTAAGTTAACTATTTTATATTGGCTTATTGAGGAATGCAGTTCCTCCTAAGTGTCTGTTTTGTGGAACTATTTTTATACAGTTGCAGCATTATAAAGTTATAATTGTAAACATTAAGTGCACTTTGCCACACCTTTGCAAGTGTTATTGTGCAGTTATACGTTTATGCACCACACAGATACATTACAGTAACACTTTACAAAAAGGTTCAATTCGTTAACATTATTTAACAACATTACTGTAGTTAACATGAACTAATTAACTTAATGTCAGTTACAATATAAACTAATACATTTTTAAAAGCAAAAGGTGTATAATTAACATTAGTAAATGCACTATGAACTAACAATGAACAATTGTAATTACATTGACTAACATTATAATTAATAAAGGCTGTAGAAATATATTATTCATTGTTTGTTCATGATACCTTATGCATTAACTAATGTTAACGAATGGAACCTTTTTATAAAGTTACCAAAATTACAATAATTGTGAATTACTAACATTTATTTGTTTTGAAGCAGTTATGAATTGTTCTGTTGTCAATATCAAAATGACGTAGTGACCTACTGGTAAGCAGTAAAAACCATGAGAGCATCACACACAGCAGAGATGCGTTCAAAAATATATCAATTACAAGCTCTAAAACTGCTCCAGTGAAAGATCTATCTCTGATTTGTTTACTGTCTTTGGCGTTTTGCTGTAACACAAATCACTAATTATTAAGCAAATTTGTGAAGACGTGGTTCACTTTGGGTTAAATGCAATTGCTTTGATTTAGTGGTAATTAGGGCTGCAACTAACGATTATTTTGATAATCGATTAATCAGACGATTATTAGAACGACTAATCGGCGATTATTGCAATGATTAATCTCTAGCTCTTAACTGATTATTCAGCTTGTGCCAGACTTAAAAGGTTGGATTAAACGTGCTTGCTAACAATTGAAGACAAAATCATCTTTTAAAAATACCCCAATGACATTCACTGAATTAAAGGGGGAATTTTGTTTTAATTAAGTTTAATTCAGTAAAGAAATTCACTGCAAAAAATCCTATTATCAAGTATTTTTGTCTTGTTTTCCATTTAAAATTCTCCTTAAAACAAGATACATATAAGATATTTAGACTTTAAGAAGATGTATCTTCATTAAGATACATCAGTATATATACAGACTATATACAGTATACAGTAAGTGTATTTTGTATTTTAAGTGTATTTTTACTTTGTTACACTTCTGCGAGTGCAGTAAAGATAAATAAAATATCCTTATTCAAGATATATTCTCTAAAAGCAAGTCTAAATATCTCATATGCTGTTTCCCGGGTCAATGCATCTTTTTTTTTTTTTTAAGGATTATTTGATATTTTAAAATATTTGTATTTTTAATATTATATTCAACATTCGCAGTAAAGCTGCTAAAGTAAATGTAAGTTGTTTTAAAGGAGTTTTAGATATTTATATTGGAAAACAAGCCAAAACAAAAACTGATCATAAACGTATTTTGTTGCCGTGTATAATGGGGACAACCTCTCTTATTAACAAAGCTGTTTAATGCCAGTTTTCTTCACGATAAGAAGTGCACAGTGACATATATTGTGATTCAATAGGTCACGAGTCATCACGTTATAATCTAGCTGCAGAAAGTGCGGTCTCGCTGGACGAGGGTCCCCGCGACTGTTCATCAGCCGGATGCAGTTTCAATCTCTCCCCCTCAGATCGGGACATTCGCTCAACTCATAGAAGAGGTGCGGACCACACAGAGAAATGACAGTTTCAGAGTTTGTAGTTACTATAATTACATACTTCTGTGTTATTTGAACTTTAATAAAGCTATAACGCATTAAATATAACTGCATTTAAGATGTTTCCTTTAAAGAGCTCCGGCTCCACTTATTCCACAACGAGAGTGCTTCTGTATTTACTTTACTAGTTGTCGATAACGTTGACTAATCGTTTCAGCCCTAGTGTTAATGTGACCGATATTAATCGGATTTAAATTGGGATCCTCTCAGAATAGTGCTGGGATGAGTGACCGTTATTGAGAGCACCTGGAGAGTGCACATGTTTGATTGACACAGCGAGTGAGCATATTAACGATTGCTCAAACAGTCTGTATCGCTCAACACAACATCTGATTGTCATGACTCGCATTACATCACATGTACTCAAATTTGTATACGCATGTTTAATTGTTGTTTAATTAGTTGTTATACCCGTTTGCAGTCTCTCTATCCTCTCCGTGCTCAGTGCAGCGATTCAGAATTACTACATTATGACTTAAATATTCATAAACGTGTAATTCTTAGATATTGTTAAAAACAATCGTGCATATTCATCTGAACAACAGCATGTCTGAAAGTTTAAATTTGTGAATACTTAGAATTGCCAACAATTCACCCCTGCCACGATTATGTAATTGTGAAAACTGACGATTACAGCGTTAAATTTAAGTCTGCTCCTGTTGCGTCAATGGTTTCTATTTACAATGTGTTTTTGCAGTGGTTGAGTATTGTAACCAATCACTAGCATGTCCGTTGAGCAATGAAATGGCAATGGACAATCAGAGCCGCTTAGATTAGTCCTCCGTCCTATCAGCAATGACAACTGATCCAATGCTCAAGTTTTAAACCGTCTGAATGCCCAGATGCTTGCTTTATGTTCTTGCTCTGTTCATGCAGCACACGAAAATTAATACTGAAGAAACATCACCTGACACTTGAAAAGAAGCTGTAGAACAAGAGCAAAAAGCACTTTTAATGATTTTGGATTCATTGCACATTGCACTGTTGGCTGTGAATGTAGATGTTACATGTACTGCAAATGAGCAACACGACAAAACAAAAATGATCCCGTTCTAATCAAGGCACAGTCGCGGTGTAAATAGCTGATTTATTATGCTGATTAGACAGCTTTGTTTTTATGAGAGCATGAGTGTCACTGTGCTTGTGTCGAAATGCAGGTCTCATACAGTGTAAACCTGCAGTGAGTGACAGCAGTCATTGTAATGGGAGAGTTCATCACGTTGTTCGAACAGTTTTGTTTTGTCATGTTAATAAGTAGGACAATGTGAATTTGATTTGTACAAAATAGCAATAAAGTAATTCAGCTGAACTGTTCCAAGTTTGTTTTGGAGGTGTAGCTAACATAAAGAATATGGCATGAATAGCATATGTCAGAAATCACCATCATTGTTATCGCATCTGATCTAATAAAACCCATTTGCCACGTAGCTGGTATTGGTAGATTTAACATTTTCAAAAAGCAAAATATGTTTTTGATTTGTTTTTGTTTTGGCTTGTTTTTTTACTTTAGCAGCTACACTGCAGAAGAAAAAAATTGTGAATGTGAATGTTGAATAATATAATATACAAATACAAATATTTTAAAATATCTAAAAATCCTTCAAAAAAGAAATAAAGATGCATTGACCTGAGCAGCAGCATATGAGATATTTAGACTTGCTTTTAGAGAATATATCTTGAATATAAGGATATTTTCTCTTTACTGCACTCGCAGAAGTGTAACAAAGTAAAAATACACTTAAAAATAAAAACACTTACTGTATATTTAAGATGCATCCTCTTAAAGCAAGTCTAAATATCTTATACGTTGCTTCTCAAGGAAATGCATCTTGTTTTAAGGACAATTTTAAATGGAAAACAAGACAAAAATACTTGATAATAGGACTTTTTGCAGTGAATTTCTTTACTGAATTAAACTTAATTAAAACAAAATTCCCCCTTTAATTCAGTGAACGTCATTGAGGTATTTTTAAAAGATGATTTTGTCTTCAATTGTTAGTAAGCACGTTTAATGCAACCTTTTAAGTCTGGCACAAGCTGAATAATCGGTTAAGAGCTAGAGATTAATCATTGCAATAATCGCCGATTAGTCGTTCTAATAATCGTCTGATTAATCGATTATCAAAATAATCGTTAGTTGCAGCCCTAATAGTGTTTAGAGTTTGGGTGGGATCCTTTTTTTTTAAAAGTGCAAATAAGGCTTCTTAGAAGACTTCTTATGTATTGCATGAAAATGATTCATATGTGATTTTGTGTAATACTCTTATTATAAATTTGGGTCGCAGTTTTGAGAACTTGATGATTGCATGTTTTGGAACTCTTGACTTGTCTGTTACTTTGGACTTCACTCTTCTTGGAAATGAGTCAGTCCCTCCTCAGACTTGAGCGTAAACCCTGCGCCGAGCCTTTGGTGACATATAAAGCTTTTCTTTAATCCCTCTGAGATGTTAAAATTTATGACATCCTGAATTTTAAGTTAGTTATGTTTAGGGATAGTTCACCCAAAAACGAAAACTCTCATCTTTTGAGATGAGAGTTCCCCCTCATGCTATCCCAGATGTGTTTGACTTTCTTTTGTAGAACACAAAGATGTTTTTGAGAGTATATACTGGCTCTGTATGTCCATACAATGCAAATGAATGGTGTAAAATATAAAGCTCCAAAAAGCACAAGACATCATAAAAGTAATCCACAAGACTCCAGTGGTTTAATCCATGTTTTCTGAAAAGAAACAATCAGTTTTGGGGGAGAACATTACAAAACTTTTATTTCACTATAAATTTTGACATCAGCAGTCAGCTTGGTGATCATGATTTCATGCTCTATTACACTTCCTAGTGCTCTGTGCATGTGTCAAGCACTAGGAAGTGTAATCAAGCTTGAATCAGGATTTCGCCTAGAGACTGCAAAAAAAACAAACACCTTTTCGGAGCTTCAAAATTCTGTTCACCGTTCACTTGCATTGTATGGACCTCTTCTGCAGAACAAAAATGAAGGTTTCAGCTCTATAGAAGTCATTCACATCTGGGATGGCATGAGGGTAAGTAAATTAGAGAAATTGTATTTTTGTTAACCAATTTAATGTTGCTGTGGGGGGCAACAGGCTAGCAGGAATTGCTTAGAGCAAGAATGCTTTTCATTTATTGTCGGTGAGTTCATCACTCTTCGTATATGCAAATCACCATTCTTCATTTGTCTTTAACATTGGTTATATTTGTATCAGTGCAGTGGCCAAACTATTGGCTAGGCAGGGGCTAGTGAGATAAAGAAATGAGCTGCTGGAATTTTCGGGTGTGCTATGTTTTTTTGTTTTTTTAAATCTTTTTTTTATTAGGCTTATTTACTATGATTATTATCTTTAAATGTAATCATTCTCATTCATTTGTTGGTGTGATGGCAAATGGTTGGAGACAGTAAATGTTTGGATTTAGGGAGGTGGTTATATAAGATTGTTTGTTATTTGAATTGCCTTTTTTTGTTTCATTTAAAGTGCATTTTGAATTGGGAAATGTCTTTTATGTTTCAATAAATGAATACAATTTTGAAAGCAAAATCAATATAGCAAAGAAATTCACCAACCCTCGGCAGGGGGGTTGACGATGTAATTGAATATCTAAATTTAAAGCGATTATCGATAAAATATTTTTTTACATATGGCCCAACCCTACCTCGCACACAGTCGAGCGCTCAGCCTTTCAAAGTGTTCTTTAGAGAGAAAAATAACTTTTTTCAAAGTATACTCTTTTAGGACAGTCAACGGCAGGTGCATACGGCGATGATGCATATAGACGAGGACTGTCCGCTTCGTGGGAAATCTTTGCAGGACATGCTGATGATGATGACGAAATTTGCGTCACGCATACTGGCCACATTCCGATAAGCTATGTAGACAACCGACTTTGGCCTTTAATATTCCCCATAGAAATACAGTGACATTACAACAGCATTGACGTCCTCTTGCATCTTTCAAACCAAAAGTGTCTGGATTTGGTGACATTTCTTATTTAACTAAACTTTTGTTGGTATAGGATGGTCAATGATATTTTGATTAGATAATGATATATGATTATATAATGCCGAAAAATATTAAATACATTTAATGATAGCTATTAAGACATGAACAAGTTCTCAAATTAAACACTAAAATGTACTATAACTCAAAAAATTTGCATTATTATTAAGGAGGCTGTTGCAAGGTTTTGGAACTGGCATTCCAAATTCTTGTCGGCCAAGCAGACGCATTATTGGTCAATACCGATAATTTGAAAATGTTCAGATATTGGCCAATTTACTTAACACTCTGAATGGAGAGGAGTCACCCCTTCTTGAACCAAGCTTCAACCTAGCATTATACTAAAACCGACAATACCGAATATTAACAAACTTATTTGCTAAACCATTACATATCGGTGTATCGCTAAAATTGTGCTTGTTGGTTAATCAATTAGATGAGAAACGGTACTAATTCAACTACTTTTTCTCTCTTTCTAGACTTTGTGTCCCTGTTCGACTTGGAAAATGATCTTCCAGATGAGCTGATACCCAATGGAGACCTTGGGCTTATGTCCATGTCCTCTAACGGGGATGGAGGGGTGGGAGGCCGGATGGGGGGCACTGTCCTAGACGCTGCTGCCAAACACAAGCAGCTGTCCCAGCTCCTGCAGGCAGGGAGCGGCCCCAGTCTAGCCGGAAACCTCAGCTCCATCAGCCCTCAACCTGGAATGAATCAACTGGGTGCTTTGGGGAAGAGTCCGATGGGCCAGGGCTCACCTGGTCACCAAACTCAGCCTCCGAAGCCTGTCGGCACTCCTACCGGTCAGGGCAACAATAGTCCGGGGATGGGTCTCAATGCTGGCTTCAACCAAGCCATGCTGAACAACAACAACCAGACTCATGGACTCATGGGGCAGAACATGGCTCCACAGGGGCAGATCATGAATGGCATGATGGGGCCAGCCGGAAGAGGAAGGCCGGCCCCAGGAATGCAGTACCAGGGCCAGGCCATGCAGGGGGCACAAGTCGGAGGCGGTGCCATGCCAGGGGTCAGTGTTTCTGGCAGCGTACTCGCTGAGACGCTTACCCAGGGTGCACCACAGATAGGGTCACTCAACACCATCAACCACCAGCAAGCGGGAAACATGAACAAGGTAAGACGCCATTGCCCTCTTCAAGGCCCATTTGCAACACACCCCTTAAAAGAATATTCTGTCTTCAATGCAATTTAACCTCTATCGACAGCATTTGTGGCATTATGTTGATTACTCGATTGAGCTCAACTTGTATTGAACCCGGAATATTCCTTTAAGTTAAGTTAAGCTTGTAGTGATAATTGTTAGTGTACGATTACTAGGGTTTCTTAACATCCAAAGTGGCTGCTCACATTGGGCACGTTCTTGCGTTCAAAAACAGCTAGATGGAGCACTCCTTTTAACTTGACGATGCGTCTTTAAAATGTGCCATTTGTGTTGTCGTACGGTGAAAGCACAGCAAGATGTGGCACAGCTGCCAAAGTCGTCAATCCGACTTGTGTAAGTGTACACATACCAACAATTTAAAAGTATTACAGATGTGAGAACGCCCTTTTATTCAACAACCTAATGCAAGCTAACACAAATTCAACTATGCTTATTGTTTCAGTTTCGACCTGCACCATGAATGTGAAGTTTCAGTTTCACCCTATAATTTTCACTACGAATGGTACAATAAGAAAACATGGTGTCATTCAGAGAACGTAATGTTCCATGGATTTAAGAATGAAATGGGAATGTTTGCTGCTTGTAGCGTGATAATTAGTTTTGCCGGTTTGCTTTATAAATTAAGAACAAGCCTATGTTTGAAGTGTGTAATTTCTGCGCCACTAGTGTTGCCAAGGAAAATGCATAAATGGTTTTCAAATTGCTTGAATAGTCCCCCGTCTTTCATTGGCTGAACAAACAGATACCCCTGCCCCAAACTATTTATTTGAAATAATGTTGCTGTGTTGTGTTGGGCTGGTACAAATGGCTTTCTTATATTGCTGACTCAGTCTTTTACTACAATTTTATTTAACTTTTACACGTTTAACAGATTGGTGTGCCCATGGTTAACCCTTGTGTGTCCAGGTCATAAAACTGCCATAATATTATATAATAATAATTTCCACTTTCAATTAGTTAATTTTTTTAACCAACATCTGTCCTGATCATAACTTGCAAATATTATTATACATTTTTTTTCTTCAGGATTTTAACCCTTTTTAAATACCAGTGTTTTATATATATATATATATATATATATATATATATATATATATATATATACATATATATATATATATATATATACACACACACACACACACACACACACACACACACACACACACACACACACACACAGTGGGTACGGAAAGTATTCAGACCCCCTTAAAATTTTCACTCTTTGTTATATTGCAGCCATTTGCTAAAATCATTTAAGTTCATTTTTTTCCTCATTATTGTACACACAGCACCCCATATTGACAGAAAAACACAGAATTGTTGACATTTTTGCACATTTATTAAAAAAGAAAAACTGAAATATCACATGGTCCTAAGTATTCAGACCCTTTGATGTGACACTCATATATTTAACTCAGGTGCTGTCCAT
The DNA here is from genome assembly GCF_025860055.1 of Xyrauchen texanus. Lineage (NCBI taxonomy): Eukaryota > Metazoa > Chordata > Actinopteri > Cypriniformes > Catostomidae > Xyrauchen > Xyrauchen texanus. The sequence goes on along the minus strand of NC_068283.1, from coordinate 41,757,074 downwards.
TTCTTCTGATCATCCTTGAGATGGTTCTACACCTTCAATTGAGTCCAGCTGTGTTTGATTATACTGATTGGACTTGATTAGGAAAGCCACACACCTGTCTATATAAGACCTTACAGCTCACAGTGCATGTCAGAGCAAATGAGAATCATGAGGTCAAAGGAACTGCCTGAAGAGCTCAGAGACAGAATTGTGGCAAGGCACAGATCTGGCCAAGGTTACAAAAACATTTCTGCTGCCCTTAAGGTTCATAAGAGCACAGTGGCCTCCATAATCCTTAAATGGAAGACGTTTGGGACGACCAGAACCCTTCCTAGAGCTGGCCGTCCGGCCAAACTGAGCTATCGGGGGAGAAGAGCCTTGGTGAGAGAGGTAAAGAAGAACCCAAAGATCACTGTGGCTGAGCTCCAGAGATGCAGTCGGGAGATGGGAGAAAGTTGTAGTAAGTCAACCATCACTGCAGCCATCCACCAGTCGGGGCTTTATGGCAGAGTGGCCCGACGGAAGCTTCTCCTCAGTGCAAGACACATGAAAGCCTGCATGGAGTTTGCTAAAAAACACCTGAAGGACTCCAAGATGGTGATAAATAAGATTCTCTGGTCTGATGAGACCAAGATAGAACTTTTTGGTCTTAATTCTAAGCGGTATGTGTGGAGAAAACCAGGCACTGCTCATCACCTGTCCAATACAGTCTCAACAGTGAAGCATGGTGGTGGCAGCATCATGCTGTGGGGGTGTTTTTCAGCTGCAGGGACAGGACGACTGGTTGCAATCGAGGGAAAAATGAATGCGGCCAAGTACAGGGATATCCTGGACGAAAACCTTCTCCAGAGTGCTCTGGACCTCAGACTGGGCCGAAGGTTCACCTTCCAATAAGACAATGACCCTAAGCACGCCGCTAAAATAACGAAGGAGTGGCTTCACAACAACAATTGAGCATCTCTGGAGAGACCTGAAAATGGCTGTCCACCAACGTTTACCATCCAACCTGACAGAACTGGAGAGGATCTGCAAGGAGGAATGGCAGAGGATACCCAAATCCAGATGTGAAAAACTTGTTGCATCTTTCCCAAAAAGACTCATGGCTGTATTAGATCAAAAGCGTGCTTCTACTAAATACTGAACAAAGGGTCTGAATACTTAGGACCATGTGATATTTCAGTTTTTCTTTTTTAATAAATGTGCAAAAATGTCAACAATTCTGTGTTTTTCTGTCAATATGGGGTGCTGTGTGTACAATAATGAGGAAAAAAATGAACTTAAATGATTTTAGCAAATGGCTGCAATATAACAAAGAGTGAAAAATTTAAGGGGGTCTGAATACTTTCCGTACCCACTGTATATATGTATATATATATATATAAAATGCCACTGTTGTTTTTATGGGGAAAATGAATTATATTCCATATACTAAATTCTTTGGATTATCACAGTCTGGGTGAATGATTAGCAACAACATTGATTTTGATGAATTATTATTTTCTGTGCATTTTCAGATTAATTAAAAGCACACAAAAAATGTCCACATCAAAAAACTGCCATAAAAATATTATATATTAATATTATTTTCCACTTTCACTGACTTATATTTTTTAACCAACATCAGTCCTGATCATAGCCACCAAATATTCATTCATTTTCAGGATTTTAACCCTTTAAATGTCAGTTTGTTTATATAATGCCACTGTTATTTTTTACACACACACACACACACATTATACACAATCTTACGTCCAACGCACCCACTCAATTTTAGCTGTATCATTTATTCAAGTGGCCTGCAGTGCGCTGTAATTCAGAAAATAGGAAAAAAGCATGTATTTGCTCCATAGGCTAAACATTATAAAAATGGCACCTGGTGGAAAATATAAAAAATAAACAATCTGAAGCCAGGGCACCGGAGTGAAAGCATAATATCACAGAATTCATGATTTTATGCTTTGGATCAAATATTGCCTTTTTAATGGTTTTCAATGGGGAAATTTTTGCCCTGAAGGTCCTGAGTGTAAAAAAATGTTGTACACTGTGTATTATAGATGTATTACAGGAACTGAAGCAGAAATATCAAAAATCAACCCCTTTGGCAAACTATATGCTGTTGGCATTAACACAGCCAAAATGATCGAAACATTAAAAAGACAAAAATGTCCCGAAGATCGCACAAGGGTTAAGCTTTTCAGACAGTTGCAGAAGGGAAGAGCTGGTAGAAAGGTAGTTGTGGCCATTGCACATGTCTGATTGTTGTGGTTTTACAGGAAACCAATCGGAAACCAGTCTGCTGCTCGCACCACGTCTCTTCACTCATCAAACACTTGCTGGGTTCATATTGAGAAATCAGTCGATCAATCAAAGTCTCCTCACCGTGCAGTCAAACAAATATTTTGAATAACTTTACAGAAGCTGCAAGAGCATTTACAGGTTTCCATGCCAACAGTGTTTGCTTAAAGGTGAATAGACGTGCCATTGGCACTGTTTTGTGTGTTTGCATTGCAAACAGATTATGAGTCACAAGTGCAGCTGAAGTGTGTGAGATGAGTCCACATCAGTGTGTCAGTAACTGTGCTGGCTGTGAAGGTACAGTGTGTATGTACTGCCCATATAAGGTACCGCTACAACCTTTGAAGCAATGCTTTTGTTAGCAAATATATTTCAAGATAATTACAGTCAGACTAAGTATTTAATTGATGGTCTATTGTATGTACACATGCTTTTTATTTGGATGTTCATAGCATCTCGTGTTTTTAGCTAAACACTTCCATTTTATATGACTCCGTTAAAATTTCATCATAATTAAATAATCGTCTGATTGTGATTATTTGATCTTACCATGATTATTTAAGATAACCATGATTATTGTGCGCTTCAAATTCCATTCACATTTTACTATCCAAAAAGGGAATTATAAGCATATATAGACATATCATGTTTTGTGTCTCATTTTCCGGTGTTAAATTGCATTGTGAGTGCTCAAAATGAATTCTGAGCTTCTCCGTGAGCCTCACCGTGGGCCGCACTCAGGGCAGCTCCTGGAGTGCAAAATGAAGATGAACCACTTCTGAAGCACTGTGATGTGCGAGTGCTGTCTGGTGGATATAAAAGAGGATTTTGATAGTGAACAAAGTGCTTTGATTTTACTTTAATTTAATGTTTGTTTAATGGCAAATGTTCGTGGTTATCATGGGTTCATACACACAGTGCTAAACGATAGTCCACCCAAAACAAAATATTCTCTCCTTATTTACTCCATCCCAGAGGTGTATGACTTTCTTCAGCAGAACACAAATGAAGAGTTTTAGAAGAATATCTCCGCTCTGTAGGTCCATGCAAGTGGATGGCAATCAGCATTTAAAGCTCCAAAAAGCAGTGACAATCGTAGTATAAGTAATCCATACTACTCCAGTGGTTAAATGAATGTCTTCAAAGTGATACAATCGGTTTTTGATTAATCGGCTGGAAAAAAAATCCTAGTCCTTCTAGACAGTCCTTCTTAGTCCTTCTAGACTCTAGTCCAAAATGAGTAAATTCCAGATGCAGTTTAATTGATCAATCTAAATAAAAGATTTGGACTTTTGAATATTATCAAGTCCAAAACCCACCAGGGACTCTTATTTTGAAATTATAGAGACTTTATTAAGTCTCTAACAAGTCAGTCCATTGCCGGCCATCTTTGGAACGCTCCCAGGTGGCTGTTTTTCAGTGTAAACGAGCCGCATGCCAGTGCAGCTCCTATCTACTTGAATGGGGAAAGACTGAAATCTCCAAAACAGTTGGTCAAGATTATGATCAAAGAACATATTTCAAATAAGCAGTAAAATCTGACAACACTGGTATCATAAATTGTGCTTCTTTACCTCAGATCACGGAAAAAAAATAAAAAAATCCCGGCTTGTATGGCGCATGCGTTGATGCGTTGTTGATTGACAGTCGATGCCTTTATCAAAAAGGTGATTGGCTCTTTTACCTTTAGGGCGGTACTTCCTTTCCACATCCCTTGACCGTTGGGCATTTCATTTTCTCCCATTCATTTGAATAGAAGTGACTCATCTCTGCTTAATAGTCTGTTACAATGCTCTATATTTAAAGAGAGTTCACCCCCAAAATGTAAATTCTCACATTATTTACAAGTAATTGACCGATATGTGTTTTTTAATGCCCGATGCCAATATCCAGAGAGTACGGTGGCGATAGGCCGATATATCACACATTTTAATATAGTAAATAACATGAACACAAAATTGCTACATTTTTTTATAAACTCTTATTTGCCAATTTCACACTAATCTTAAAAAAATAAAATTATATATATATTAGGGCTGTTAATTGATAAAAAAATGTAATCTAATAAATTACGTGTTGTCCCGATTAATTAATCGCATATACAAATATTTGCTGATAAAGCCCCTCATATAACAATAATTCAATATATAATGATTATACATATTTAGATCAATATATATAATTATACATAGTTATCTTTAAATATTTAAAAATGATATATATATATATTCAGATAATTAAAATGCATTACATTCTTGTAGCAGAAGAGTTAATCATTGATAAGACGATACAAAAAGTGGCTTTAGAATAATACAATGTATTGTTTACTACCATATTATTGATCATAAGCCAATCATTGACACACAGTTCACAGCAATCCATTACACAAGTGAATTTGTCAATCAGCTGGAGATTTATTATAAGGGCTTGTTTAAGGACGCGTCAATTTACACCTGCGTCAGACATACTTGTGTAGCGTCTCGAGTGTGTTGCATCATAAACATAAAATGTTTAGGTCACTGTGTCACATTAAATATAGTTTAATACTCAATCTTTAAACACATCTTGAGATCCCTTAGTTCGCATTTGCGCTCCAAGTGTTTGAACGCAGGCACGTAACCTGTGTTTGTGTTGTTCTTCGTACTGAAGTGTTTTCTTCACTGTATAAACTGTGCGTTGCTCACACACACTGAAATTGCACTTACTGCCCTCTGGAGTGTAAAACAGTTAAAGGATGGGAAAGGAGGAGGCGAGAACCGGCTTGACGATATAAATCATAGTTTAATGGAAAACTTAAAAGACAACACAAACACACATGACGGACATATCCGCTAACGATCTCTCTCTCCCGCACAGCCCTCTGCAGTCAGCCTTTAAACCTCACGGAGGCATAATTAGCCTAATACGGGACCGGGTGTGTAGGATCACGACCCGGCCCCGCCCTCCGCCCTGCCACATGGAGTAAACGGGTGGTACTACAGGCTTACATTTCTCAGGAATCTTCCTTATTATGGTGCGATTAATTGTGTGAATTTTTTTAACACGTAATTTTTTGTCAAATTAACCGCACTGAATTAACGCGTTAAATCGACAGCCCTAATATATATATATATATATATATATATATATATATATATATATATATATATATATATATATATATATATATATATATAAATAAATATTGTTTTTTTAAATGGTAAATAGCGGTTTCTTCTGATTTCTGTTTAGTCATCAAATTTAAGTAATTTTTTGCACATGAAGAAATTATACATATTTTTTTTAAAAAAAGATACATATTTAACTACTTTTCAACTATAATTCCCCCACTACTCGGTGCGGGTTGCTAGCTTGAACAGGGCCATGATAATTCGCTTTTGGGTCAGAACCGGTGGCAACCTGAGATAGGTGCAACAGCAGCACCAATATTACAGTCCTATCAAAAGGGCAACTGCTCCCTTTTGATTGCTATTCCTCCTCTTCTGATTGCATTTATTTGTGAAATTAAAATTGACAGTAAGCTGTTAATTTTATTGAATTGTCTCAATAATCTCCCTATTTTACCAAAACTCTGGGAAATCATCTGGGAGGCAAAAGGTACACACATTTCTGTATGGAAACTGCTTAAGGGCAGATTTCTTTTGCGATAAACCAAAACTTTTGTTTCAAAGTGTTTAAGCATGATGTCATCACACACACCATTTTTTTTCTACAAAAGGCCATTTGAATGGAAACGTAGAAGACGTCAGATTTTGCTAAATAAAAAATGTACGCATTTTCACTTTATTGATAGCAAAACAGCAGGAAAAGTGGATGGAAACTACGTTATTGTGAGTAAAGAAACGGGTAAATACAGATCTAAACCAAAACGAACCATGCTACTGCACAGCATTCCTCACTTGTGAGCAGCGCTGCTCTTCTGGCTATGATGCACATGCCTCAGGTCTTGTGTGTTTCAAACATGTTTCAAATGCCAATGTGATTACATCACACACGCAAACCGCTGCTGAACGGAAGCATGATTTAGAGTAGGGCTGCACGATTTGGGGAAAATGTCATATTGCGATTATTGAGGTCAATATTGCGATATGCGATTGCGACTATAATAAATTGTATCATGAGTCAACTTGATGGGTTTTAAAGGAAAATGCACACACAGATTAGTGATAATGCTAAAATGTGTATTTGTAAAACTAGAAATGTTTTCAAAATAAATACAAAAATGAACATTTGCATTTATGTAAACTTATTTTCTCAAAAGTAAAGCTAAATAAATAAGACAAATAAAAACATACACATTTTCACAAAAATAAGATTTTTTAAACATTTTTGTCCAAACAAACATGGACATTTACTCAGGATGTAACATATACTCTCTGTATAAACTGTTGAAAACCCAAACCACTAAATCTTAAATGACCAACTGGTACTTCCAAATCCTCTTTCTAAACAGTTAATCTTATCGCATTAGAGGTTCTTTGACAAAAACACAAGCATATCGACTTTCTCTGGTTTCAGACAGGCACGATGATTTGTCACAACATTACCACTAGCACTAAAAGCTCTCTCTGATGCAGAGCTTGTTGCTTGTATGCCCAGATATTTCTGTGCTAGTTTGCATAGCCTAGGGAAGCTGACTTTGTGTGTCTTCCACCATTTCAGTGGATCTTCTCCATGGTCTACACATGGCATGTAAATGTAAACATTGAGTTCAGAGGCCACTGCTTCTCTTAACTGTGCCATGGAATCAAATGTGGATGACAATGGTGCTCTTGGTGCTGTGCATGTGGTTTCCTTAAAGAAACTGGCCAGAGTTTTCTTCTTGGCTTTAGCAGCAGGTGGACTTTCCACATCTATGCTATTATTCTCCATCACTGCAGGGCTTTGGGCTACATACTGCTGGCCGTGAATTTCCTGAAACAATAAACAATGCACATGTTTTAGAAATTTGTTACATTGAATAATGTTTTACCAGTAAACTCTGTGGTTTCACTCACGATCAACTCAGATATGGCTCGTTCCTTTAAGGTCTGGGTCTCTTCTTCAGAGATGTGTTGTGTTCTGAACCTTGGGTCTAGGAAAGTGGTGAAGTTTAGCAAGTCCTGAATGCCTTCATATTTGCTGTTGAGGTAGCTAAGAATGTTGGATTTCAGTGACTTGGTCAGGCCAGTGTCTGCTTCGGTCTTCAGCCAGCACTGATGTGTTCAGAAGATGCAGAGCAGGTTTCACACAAGATATGCTCACATAACTTTCACCCGATAAGGCATCCGTGAAGTCCTGTAGAGGGCTGAGTGCCTTGTTTACAGATTCCAAGACCTCCAGGTCCTGCCAAGAAGGGAGTAGGTGTCGCACTTTGCGGTCTGTAGAGAGAACCTTGGACAATGCACTTTGCTGCTCCAGGACTCTTTCTATCATTTTCTGAGTGGAACCCCATCGTGTTGCGCAGTCTGTCACCATGGCATGCTCTGGGAGGTTGAGCTCTCGTTGTGCTTCCCTCAAGGCCACTCTTTTCTTCCAACTATGGGAGAAGTGGCCCACAATCTTCCTGCATATCCCAGTAGCTCTGTTAATGCATTGTGCATTCTTTTTCAGAGCATTTTCTGTGAATGATAGATGAAAAACATTTATTCACTACACATTGCAAAAACGTTTAATATTCACATTCTGATTCCATGCCCAGTTCATATGAATAGCATAAAACACACACACACGCACACACACACACACACGCACACACACAGTTAATATTTGTACTAAATCATGTCACAACTCTAGGCCTAATTAATTATATTGGAGTAGTAGGCAAAAATGGCAATGGCAGATTTGTTCTTTACAATCATCCATCTTTTACAGAGTTATGTTTAATGCTAATTAATAGCCCTAAATGAAATGGGCCACTCCTAGTATCTTTTGTGACACACAGAATTTTACATTGTATTTCAAGTAATTTTATTTAATTAAATAAATGGTACAACTGCCCCTAACCCAAAGTTATTTGCTTATAAAAGTGCAGTAGTTAAAATATTTGCTTTAGTGTAATATTATGAAATATGAAAGCAATTTAACTTACCAATGGCCAAATGAAGTCTATGACCAAAACACTGGATTCTAGTCCACTGATTAAGCTCCACTGCTTTGACCATGTTAGTGCCGTTGTCTGTTGTTATGGCGACCTGACGCTCCTCGCAGAGGTCCCACGCAGCCAGTGCCTCTCTCAAGCCCGAGGCTATGTTTTCTCCTGTGTGGTCGGCGGGGAAATACGATGTTTGCAGGCAGCGGCTTTTCAATTCAAACTCCTCGTCGACAAAGTGCACAGTCAAGCTAATATACGGTTCACTTGTCCTGCTTGACCACAGGTCCGTAGTGGTTGAAAAGAACGTCACCATAGCCATTTCCTTTTGAACTTCATCACGGCGTGAGTTATAACGTTTAGGGATCGCTATTTGAGAGAAATAGTTTCGAGAGGGCAGTTGGTACCTCTTGTCCAGTGTGTGGATCATTTTCTGAAATCCCACTTTACTAACGGCGTGTATGGGCATCATGTCTTTTGCCAAACAGTGCGTTATGGAGTCAGTGATTTCTTTATGTCTAGCCGAAGACTTATCATATGGCGTGATGCTTGCAAACACATCTGTAATTTTGTTTTGTTTTGTTCGGGGGACAGCTTGTGCCATGTTTCCTTCAGTTGTCTCTTTCACTGTCATGCATTCCTCATATTTTTCTCTGTGATGTTTCAGGTGCTGAAATAAATTTGTCGTATTGCCACGTGATGTAGCAACTTTAATTTTGCAAATCTTGCACAGTACCTCTCTCTGCTCAGTGTCAGTAATCCGAAATCCAAAATACCGCCATATAACAGAGGTAGAGTAATATTTAGGTACCAGATCAGTGCCGATCTCCTCGGCATCCATCTTCGCTCTGGTATTTTCGCAGTGCGCACACACACACACACACACACACACACAAGTGACCACGCACGTGACACGGCACGAGACGCAACACGCCTTTACTGAGACTGTCAGATCAGATTTCGGCAAGGAAAATCGGCAAACTGTTCTCAGAAAGTTTGTCTTCACACACACTTATTTATTTAATATAATCGCAACATTTTGCCGTCATATAATCGCAGAGGGCTGACATCGCGATTGCGATGCGATTAATCGTGCAGCCCTAATTTAGAGTAAAAAAAAGTACTTAAATATTTATCTTTTTTTAACCAAATCAATCGTGTTGCTTTAGTAGATGATCTTTATGTTGTCTGTCTATGATTTCTGGAGCTTTAAAAGTGGAATCATCATCCACTTGCATTTTAAGGACCGTCTGAGATATTTTTCTATTCTTCAAGTGTGTTCTGGTGAAGAAAGTAAGTCATACACACCTGTATCCCTTAAAGTATATAACAAATTAAGATTTGATCACCTAAATTTACCAAATTAATTATATCACAATCGTGACAGCCCTAAATAGATCTGATCTGTGTCTGGTGGAAATTACCCTGAACGGGTCTAATTATAGAGTGCTTCAGTGTTTTTAAAGTCTACTGTTTTGACCGTGAGACCATACGGATGTATTCATACTATGACTATGTTTTGTTTGATACTTGATTGCATTGTGCCTGGTTAAAGTGAGAGAGCGAGCAAACGATTGTTCAACGAGGTGTACTGCTCAGGACAGGGACTTACTCAGTCTGGCACGTTCAGCAGCAGTGCACAACGCTAATGGCTGCAGGCTCGCATCAGTGCTGGGGAAATGGGGGATGGGTGCTCGAGCGCTGGAAGAGTTCTGAGAGCAGAACCATGCTATGAAAAGCATCACTGCCTCCTGCATTACTGGCCACTAATCTGTGGATATCTCCAGAATTGTGAAATATTGCTGGTATAAAGTGCATCCAGAAAGTATTCACAGCGCTTCACTTTTTCCACATTTTGTCATGTTACAGCCTTATTCCAAAATGGATTAAATTCATTATTTTCCTCAAAATTATACAAACAATACCCCATAATGACAACGTGAAATCTTTGCAAATTTATGCATGTACAGAAGTATTCACAGCCTTTGCTCAACACTTTGTTGAAGCACCTTTGGCACCAATTACAGCCTCAAGTCTTTTTGTGTATGGTGCTACAATCTTGGCACATCTATCTTTGGGCAGTTTCTCCCATTCTTCTTTGAAGGACCTCTCAAGCTCCATCAAGTTGGATGGGGAGCGTAGGTGCAAAGCCATTTTCAGATCTCTCCAGAGATGTTCAATCGGGTTCAAGTCTGGGCTCTGTCTGGGCCACTTAAGGACATTCACAGAGTTGTCCCGTAGCCACTCCTTTGTTATCTTGGCTGTGTGCTTAGGGTCAATGTCCTGTTGGAAGATGAACCTTCGCCCCAGTCTGAGGTTCAGAGTGCTCTGGAGCAGGTTTTCATCAAGGGTGTCTGTACATTACTGCATTCATCTTTCCCTCTATCCTGACTAGTCTCCCAGTTCCTGCTGCTGAAAAACATCCCCACAGCCTGATGCTGCCACCACCATGCTTCACTGTAGGGATGGTATTGGCCAGGTGATGAGTGGAGCCTGATTTCCTCCAGACATGAAGCTTGCCATACATTTACATTTATGCATTTGTCAGACGCTTTTATCCAAAGCGACTTACAGTGCACTTATTACAGGGACAATCCCCCGGAGCAACCTGGAGTTAAGTGCCTTGCTCAAGGACACAATGGCAATGGCTGTGAGGATCAAACCAGTGACCTTCTGATTAACAGTTATGTGCTTTAGCCCACTACGCCACCACCACTCCATAGAGTGGGCCATAGGCCAAAGAGTTCAATCTTTGTTTCATCAGACAAAATAATTTTGTTTCTCATGGTCTGAGAGTCCTTCAGGTGCCTTTTGGCAAACTCCAGGCGGGCTGTCATGTGCCTTTTACTGAGGAGTGGCTTCCATCTAGCCACTCTACCATACAGACCTGATTGGTGGAGTGCTGCAGAGATGGTTGTTCTTCTGGAAGGTTCTCCTCTCTCCACAGAGAAACACTGGAGCTCTGTCAGAGTGACCATCGGGTTCTTGGTCACCTCCCTGACTAAGGCCCTTCTCCCCCGATCACTCAGTTTGTCCGGGCGGCCAGCTCAGAAGAGTCCTTGTGGTTCCAAACTTCCATTTACGGATGATGGAGGCCACTGTGCTCATTGGGACCTTCAATGCTGCAGAAATGTTTCTGTACTCTTCCCCAGATCTGTGCCTCGATACAGTCCTGTCTTGGAGGTCTACAGACAATTCCTTGGACTTCATGGCTTGGTTTGTGCTCTGACATGCACTGTTAACTGTGGGACCGTATATAGACCAGTGTGTGCCTTTCCAAATCATGTCCAATCAACTGAATTTACCACAGGTGGACTCCAATCAAGTTGTAGAAACATCTCAAGGATGATCAGTGGAAACAGGATGGACCGGATTAAAATTTAATTTTGTATAAATTTGCAAAGATTTCAAACAAACTTCTTTCACGTTGTCATTATGGGGTATTGTTTGTCGAATTTTGAGGAAAATAATGAATTTAATCAATTTTTGAATAAGGCTGTGACATAAAAAAATTTGGAAAAAGTGAAGCGCTGTGAATAAATTCCGGTTGCACTGTACGTACCAACGACTGAAATATTAGTAGTGTGACAACCTTAGCGCAAACACAGTGAAGCAAAGAGTGAAGCATCCCAGTGCTGTTACATCAGAAATATCAGCGATCTTGGAATGCTGTCCAAAACGTTTAGAGGACTGAACTTGCACATGGCAAGGGTATTATTGATTGTACTATTTATTTTTCCATAGATGGGTCTTGCGACCGCTAACGGCCCATTCGGGCAGCAATACGCACAGAGCTCAGTCCAACAGATGACCGGTGCTGGGATGAACGCACAGCTCCAGAACAAGGCAGCTCTCTCCAACAGCCTTCAGCCCACCTTGAAGGGTGCTTCCAGTGTGCCAAATCTGGTGAGTAACCATCCACAACTTGCTCCAGTTCAGTCCAGAACAACTTAAGGCTTGCTTCTCTCGGCAGCACATATCTATTCATTTGCGCGCAACATAATATGACACAAAGGCTGAAAAAATTGATCAAAAAAAATTCTACAAATAGTTTTGGTATTTTTTGTGGTTAAACAGTTATAGTTGAAAATAGACCTATGCAACTGCACTGTATTGTAATTGCTGTAATTAATAGAGGTAGACTTGTACCACAGTGAAACAGCTGTACAGGTTCTTATCTAATGTAAACTCCTCCTTCCAGCTGCAACAACAGGTGCCCTCTGTGGGCATCGTCCCGGGACAGGGGGTGTCGACAGGTCCCACGGCTGACCCGGAGAAGCGCAAACTGATCCAACAGCAGCTGGTTCTGCTGCTTCACGCCCACAAGTGCCAGCGGCGCGAGCAGGCCAACGGCGAGATGCGCGCCTGTGCCTTGCCCCACTGCCGCACCATGAAGAACGTCCTCAATCACATGACCCACTGCCAGGCTGGCAAATCCTGCCAAGGTGAGCAAGAAAGCAAGACACTGGTGTAAATCTATAACAGGACTGCAACACTTTCCCAGTGTGCTGAATTTATATAGAAGTCATCGTCTTGTCATGTGCTGATTCTGAGTTTGATGTGAAAGCATCTGCATATTTCTCCACACGCTTGTTAAGATTTAAGTTGCATTTTTGAAGTTTTACACAGACTTCCCAGCTTCCAAGTGTGTGATTGCGTAATGGGGTAATTTATTTTACAGTCAAGTGAAGGATGACTTTATTTTCCGTTTGTTTTTGCAGTTGCACACTGCGCCTCGTCTAGACAGATCATCTCGCACTGGAAGAACTGCACCCGTCACGACTGTCCCGTCTGTCTGCCTCTGAAAAACGCCAGTGACAAGAGGAACCAACAGCGTGAGTTGGCATACTTTATCTGTAAACACATAAGTTATGGTAGACACCCTCAATGATCCACTCTTCAATGATTTTGCAACATGAAGCGCAATCTATTCCTTAACCTGACAAGTGAAACCAGATATTCTTTGAGAACATTTTGGGCGAGGCTCAATTGTATCCGTTGAGAATTGGCAGGTGGTTGTAGGGAAAATACCGTAAATGTAAAAGGCATTTGTTATGTCAGCTGATAGCAAAGTCATTTCAGAGGTGGAGCAATTTATTATAATTTTTTTAATGAACTGTCTTTTTATATGGGATGCTCTTATGTATCCGCCACCGATATTTATTGGCCAACTATTGATCAATTTGTCATTAACATGAAAATGTAGATATAAAAAAATGAATTAAATTGTATAAAGCTTGTAATATTTTTTTTTTTTGGGGTGTTATGTAAAGGAATATCAAAGTGATTTCAATCAAGAAAATGTAAAGCATGTTGAGAGGGTGTAGCAGTGTTATGCACGGGACATTTGCAGTGAAGATGTGAAATTTAACTTCTAGTTGAAAATAGTCTAGTCATTACCAGTTTATCAAATCATGTGTATGTATAATCATAAACTCCCGCAGATAGAGTCCAGACATCAGAACATGTTCAGTCGAGATCAGGTTAAATCCAGTATAAATGGGAAAAGATCTTGCATTACAGGTGTGGCAAAAATGGACATGCAGACTTTGCAAAAACATTCTAAATTGAAATGCATAATCCAGAGGCAATTGTTGCTTCAGGGTTGGCACTCCTAAGAGCATGTAATGATTCATAGTTATTCTTTGTCATTTACACTGTCATGAGTAAAGAAACGGTGACAGCTGTGAAAGACGCACTTACCGTAATTTCCAGAGTATACGTTGTGTTTTTTTCGAGGGAGTTCATAATTTAAACAATGTCAGCCGGTCAAACTCAGGCACACCAAAACATATACTCGCAAACATCAGTATGAAGGATTATCATCTGTGGAGTGGCATCTGTGTGTCGTGCGCTTTCTCTGGAGGATGCAAGTGCGCGCAGTCCAGAATTCTTGAAATTTACGGGAGCGCAGATTGGGATCAATTGTGCTACTCAGTCATTTTTGTCTCAGGAAAAACCCTGAAAAAACATCTGCACAGAATGGGACGACTCCCAAACAAGTCAAGAAAATGGAGCGGAGCTTGTTTTTAAAAGGAGCAATATTTGTGGTGTAGGTCCTTGAAAGCAAACACAGAGTGGAGAAATGTAATCTGCAAACCGTGTGGCACGACGATAATCACTCGTGATACAAGCGACTTGATAGAACTTAAAATGAAGCACTCAAAAGTATATTATGAAAGCCAAAAGATGCGCTCCGCATTAATTTGGTCAACATTTTTTAATTTAGATTTATTTAATGTTTTCTGCAAGAATTGTTTACATAATTCGGGATATTACGTGTTTATTTTTGTTAGATTTTTGTGATTAAGGCATTATTTTCTTTGTTGCATTGCTTTGGGAAGATTTTGAGTTTTTGGAGGAAAGTTTATAATAATAATAATAATAATAATAATAATATTGGGTCAACAACATATCTGACTGAAATGTGGCATAATGTGAAATTTAGCATTATGGTAAGAATGATTTAAAATGAAGTTGAGTTTATTATTATTATTATATATTAATAAAAAAAATTACTTGGACTATTGCCAATTTCCAAATTGAGAGAAAATGCTTCCTCTTACATAATTTTCTCTCTATTTTGAAATTGTTCATATTTCATTTTCCAGTTTCCAAATAAAGAGAAAATTATACAAGAGGAAGTATTTTGAACAGTTTAGTTCACTGACTGGATTATCCAAGCATAGGCAGTGCAATAAGGTTATTTAATATATCCAAAAAGTTGACTATATCGTGATGTATATCGTTATCGTGATAGAAAATTACTCGTATCATGAGATAACATTTTGGTCAAATCGCCCACCCTTCAGTAAGTGCCAGTTTTGATTTCATGTTGACTTTGATTAATACAAGATATTCTAGAATTGAAAGGCCATGGGAAACGTATGTTCTTTAAACCAAACTACTAGCACAGGTTTGATATTATATGGCAGTTTTTAAGTGTAGAAGCATCAGTCTGTCTTCAGCCTCAGTGAGCCTGTAATGTGGGATCATTTCATTTGAGTGCTGCCACCTGTAGGTGATGCGTTCATTTCTGCTGCGCTCTAAATGTGAAAGCATGAGATGAGCAGCAGATTCCAACAGGCAGCAGAGCTGTAATCTGACACCATGGGGAGGGGCTCCTCTCCGCTTTACAATGGAGGCAGGGTTCAGAGAGCTCCTACACTCTGATTGGAGAGTTGATGACTGACTCGTTTAAATCCCCCTGTAGTGGCAACAGAAGCACGCTCTCCGAGTCTCATGCAATTCTGCTGTCAGCCACTGCTGAAAGTGCTCGGTGCATACAATATTGTGCCTTTCACACTTTAAATGCCCATGCTTCCATTGAAAGTGGCATTACTGCAAAATTGCAACTAGACTTTCCTAAATAGAGATTAAAATGAGTCTTTTTACATTTAAATTAGCATTTACTGAGCAGATGCTTTCAATTGAGACTCACAAATTGGGATAATTTTGTATTGATGAGTGACATGGAGTGTTCAGCGGGAAATAATGATTTGAATTTATCCCACATGATTTGACTTGGATTTTAAAGTATGCAATAATATTTTTGGTTAATATTGTTTTCCCATGCTCAGTAGGATACGTGTGCAAAGTCCTATTAGAGGCAAAAATAAAGAAATGATGTTTTGATTGAATACTACAAAAGCAAACTTTTCTTCAGCCATGAATTGTTCACAATACAATCATGAACATTTGTTTCAAAAGTTGAAATGGGCATTTGAGCGATTTTGTAGTCGAGTATTCTAAGTTTAATAAAAAATAAAACTTGATTACTCCTAAATTAAAATAAAATGCACGTTAACAAGAACATGTACGTGAATTTTGTTTATTCAAAAACGGTTTAAAAATAAGAACCTTCAAACTATGCATTTTTAAAAATTAAATGAACAATAAGCATTAATTAAAAGGGAATAATAACAGTAAAAAAACATTTGCTCTCACCCAGAGCTTACATAGAAACCAATACTGACATTCATGAGGATAATGCACAGATATGAACTCTGAGACTGCAGAAAGGCCATCACATTTTTCATCATTTAACATGTTATTATGCAGAAAACCAAACCGAATACAGAATATTTGTGTAATTTTTGATACTTCTGTATTAATCATTTTTTCTTTTCTTTTTTTTCATCTGCAGCAATGCTGAGCTCCCCTAACACTGGCATGCAGGCTCCTCTGGGCCCCGTTGGCACCAGTCAACCTGCAGTGCCCGCCATCAGCAGCGGCACACATATAGACCCCAGCTCCATGCAGAGGGCTTATGCAGCTCTGGGCCTCCCTTACGGGAACCCGTCAACTACGCAGACACAGGTTGCAGGACAGCAGCCCACGCAGACCCAGCTGCAGCTGCGCACCTTGAATACATTAGGTAGCAACTTCAATTCACAAAATAATCTATAGTGTTACTTCTGTTTCCTAATTGATATTAGGGGAAAGTGGAATTTTGAACAATTCAGTCTTCCACATTTATAAATTAAATGTAATTTTCATTCTATTACCTCATCTTGCATTATTATAAAACAGGCTTGAATAGTTCCGACTTGTTCGGAGATTACTTGTGGTAAAATCACTGATTTGCGTAGACTCGTGACTTATGTGCCATTTAATGAACGTGCACAAAGATTTTCCCTTCCATAATTTCATTGGCTGCATGCAATTTATATTATCTCTTAAATTAGATACATTCAACTATAACAGAAGAACATTGTCACTAAGGAGAAAACCCCTTTACAATTTTAAGTGTTTAAATTCTCCTATAAATTGTCACATATAGTGGGTTGTAGTCTTCAAACAGTGAATTTCATTGCATCAGGTGTCATTACTCATTGAAAGGTCAGGCTTGACTGGTCATCTTACGTGTCATATTCGTGTGTAACCCCTGTCTGGTTTCCCATGACATCTTCAGGCACTAACCAGATGAGCATGGGCGGTAACGGTCTGGGCGATCAGACGAATCTTCACACTGATTCCTCTCTCCCCTCATCCCTCAACAGCAAGTGAGTCTCTTCACCTTTCACCCTTCACCTTTAACCTCCTTGTCAGAGCTGGAAACATTCATCTGTAGAGTACAGCCTCGGACAAGCCCAAACCAGAGTGGTTGTGGGATGATTTTACAGCAGTACTCTAGCTGTAATGTATTATGTCAGAAGAGACTGTGATAAACGTTATCTGGACAATGGCAAATGTCAGATTATAAGAACATTTTAAAAACCTGGGTAGCCTGGGTAGCTCAGCGAATATTGACGCTGACTATCACACCTGAAGTTGCTAGTTCGAATCTAGGGCGTGCTGAGTGACTCTAGTCAGGTCTCCTAAGCATCCAGATTGGCCCGGTTGCTAGGGATGGTAGAGTCATATGGGGTAACCTCCTCGTGGTCGCTATGATGTGGTTCTGGCTCTCGGTGGGGCATGTGGTGAGTGGTGAGTGTTGCGTGGATGCCGTGGAGAATAGTGCGGGCCTCCACATGAGCTGCTTCTCCACGGTAACACGCTCAACAAGCCACGTGATAAGATGTGCGGATTGACGGTCTCAGGCATGGAGGCAACTGAGATTCGTCCTCCGCCACCCAGAATGAGGCGAGTCACTACACCACCACGAGGACTTGGAGAGCATTGGGAGTTGGGTATACCAAATTGAGGCAAAAAAAAAACTCAATTCTAGTTCAAAAAGCATGTGCCTTGTTGATAGAAATGCATCGGTTGTATTTATGGTGGTGAAACCATTAAAAAACTACTTTTGCCAAGTTCTTAGAAATGTAATGTTTGTATTCTTAGTTTAAATCAATTTTTAGGAGGGGAAAAAATATATATTTCAAGCAAAATGTCAAGTATTGTAACCATTAAAAGGAAAAATATAAAAAATCATTAAAAAAAAAAAACATGTTGGTTTTATAATATTTTAAAAGACATTTTGACCAAATTGTCAAGTGGTATAACCATAATAAGGAAAAATCTTTATAATTATCTAGATTGAAAGGCATGTGCCAAATTCTTAGAAATGCTATATTTGTATTCATGGTGGATCATTCATTTTTACATTTCAACCAAAATGTCAAGTGGTGTAACCATAAAAGGAAATCATGAGTATTGTGAAGTTATTTTGTGTTATACCATTTGACATGTCACAGTCTTGACTAACTTGTCAATCATAAATACAGTAGGTTACATTTTCTGATAATTGTATAGATTTACTGATTTTGATACAGATGGCTATGTTTTGACACAGAGGGCTATATTGAGACCGCACTAGGTGTAGCGCAACATCGCTAATCCAAAAAGTGCAATTTTTGTGTGCAAAATGCAAGTAGATGGGATGTTTGCACTGTCTGTGAGTGTTTGCTCACAATCTGTAGGTTTATTATGTTTTAATGAAAGTGTCGCAAAGCGCAATTTTCCAGAGAAATGGGGCTAAGATGTTTCAGGAGCATGTCTATTCTATTGCAAAGTCTAAAATGGGAATTGACTAATATTACGCATTCGGTACGATAACCGGAGAAGAACCTTAGAATTAAATTGCACTTGACCCAGCCCATTTGTGCTTTACACGCACAATTTTGCCATGCCTACTGACTTTGCGCATGATGGCTTGCATAGCGCTGCACTTTAGGCATAGCAGTCTTAAATAAAATAGGCTCTAGAGTCATTGTTTTATATGGTTGCCTTGTCAAAATAAATCAAAATATCTTCCTGCATGTTGGTTACACCGCATTGACTTTGATTTGGCATCCAAAAGTTACAATTAATTGATCAATTGAAGTCCCCAAAAATATAAAAATAGGTTTGATTTTATTAAATTAATAGATAAAGATTTAAAATGTGCATCGTATCATTCATCCTAGTCAACAACAAAAAATGTTGAAAATGTTTTTTTAGCATTTGATTTCATTTGGCGTGACATATGAATTCATAATCCTGCTCACACAGTCTGATGATGCCAGACGGGTCAAGTATGGGCAGCACAGGGAACTTGCCCACTGCGGCGCCGCTGTCCATGCCCGGCATGAAGAAGCCCTGGCACGAACATGTCACTCAGGACCTGAGGAACCATCTAGTGCACAAGCTGTGAGTCTGAGAGGAAGCCATATCGCATTATCTCGACCATCATAAGAGCTGTCGCTGTGTTTAGAGCCATTCTAACAGTCTGTATCCTCTTGAAAATGTATCCAGAGTTCAAGCCATATTCCCCACACCAGACCCTGCAGCACTGAAGGACAGACGCATGGAGAACCTGGTCGCTTATGCCCGTAAGGTTGAAGGGGACATGTACGAGTCTGCCAACAGCAGGGTAAAGTACCTAATGGTCATTGCTACATTTTGTAGCCAAAAGTTTAACATTCAGTGTTGTTCCAAACCATTTTTTCTTTCAAAAGAAAGTTTATACCCATGAACAAAGTGTGTTGTTTCTCATATATCTAAATGCCTTGTTTCAGGATGAGTATTACCACTTCCTGGCTGAGAAGATCTATAAGATTCAGAAGGAGCTGGAGGAGAAGAGGAAGTCCAGGCTGTCAAAGCCGCCCATGGGTCCTCAGGGTCCTCAGCAGCCTGGCCTTCCACAGCCTAACGCTATGGGACCCACACAAGCCATCCGGCCACCAAGTTAGTTTCTCCAAGCCGTTCCTTTAGTTTTTTCTGGGATGTTAATATTTGCATGAAAGTTCTGCAGTCCATATCCATGTTTATGGAGATCTCGTGTTTCCAACTGTTGAAACTGTCCCATTATTTCCACAGATGGACCTGTTCCCATGTCCAATGTGCCAAATTCATTGATGGCCCACATGCAAGTCCCTCAAGGTATCGTCTTTAAATGCGTACACTATTCATCATTGTGCAGGAATAACTCAAAAGCTTTCTCCAAAAGTAAATGGAGAAATAAAAGCTAAAATTGTGTTTTCATCTTTCCCTGCAGGGATGGGTCAATTCAACCCTGTGACGATGCAGAATGTGCAGATGAACCAGTCTCCACGAGCTGCGTCCCCAATGACCCACCCCAATCAGATGGGCATGGGCACAGTTTCAGCGGTGAGCATCACTCTAAAGCCCTGTTCCATAACGTAGTGAGCTGCCTTGTCTCAAATCAAATCCCTTTATTGTCACTCAACCATATACACAAGTGCAACAGCGGGTGAAATTCTTGGGTGCGGTTCCAAGCAACATAGCAGTCATGACAATTACAATAAACGTCACACAGTTTACACATCTGTTACACAACAGAATATACACCTAATAAAATACAATGTACAGTATACACAAAATAAGAAGACCGTATACAATAAAAATAATCAGTGGAAATAAATATGAAGTGTTGTTGACATTCAGCTGTTGGTTGGTAGTCAGTTGCTAGTGTGTTATCAAGTGAAATATAAAACGTGGGTCCAGTCTGAGGCTAATAAAGTGTAGTGCTGATGTATATGTATCGTGAACGATCAAGAGTTCAAAAGTCTGATTGCTTGGGAGAAGAAGCTGTCATGTAGTCGGCTGGTGCGGGTCCTGATGCTGCGATACCCCCTGCCTGATGGTAGCAGTGAGAGCAGCCCATGACTCAGGTGGCTGGAGTCTCTGATGATCCTCCAAGCTTTTTTCACACACCGCCTGTTATATATGTCCTGGAGGGAGGGAAGCTCACCTCCGATGATGTTTCTGACGTGATGATGGCTATTTCCTTCTATGGGGCCATTCTCACTGCATTGTTCCATCCATTATTTTACAATGCTAGCTAGCATGCGCTAGACGGACGTCTTCAATAGCTGCACCTGATCTTGCTCAGGATGCAGCATTTAATAAATGCTGTCAAGTTAAGAAGAACTTCAACTCTGCGTTTTGTTCTGTTTGTTGGGCTGCATCTAGAGCTTTTTCGCACAAAAACATGTTTGGTCTGAATGGCCCCTTGCGTAGCATTCTTACCCAAATGGAACCTCATAAGTGACTGGTCTAGAACAGGACATTGGCTGCAGCTCTGCATGCTTAAAAAATAGTGCTCCTCGTGCGAAGCACACAAGAGTGCTGACTCCGAATTGATTTAGTTAGCATTGGCATGTTGCTGAATTAACAATGTGATTTGCTAATGAGTATCAGCAAAAGAAGGCGGCAGCATAATTATGCTTCCAACCTTTTGGAACGGCCTCAGTGTTGGGAGAATCCTGTCTATGCAGGTGTTTCACTTTGGAACAGTAAATGAGTAAAGTGAAACTTTAACTTAGAACTTGTTGACTCCCATTGCTACAAAAGAAGTTGAGTGGAGTTGCAGTGTTTTCTAATGTACTTCTGTGGCTTTTTTCTGCAGATGAGTATGTCTCCCTCCAGAATGCCACAAGCACAAGGCATGATGGGAGGTCATGCTAACAACATGGTGGGCCAGACGACAAATCAGAACCAGTTCATGAACCAGACAGCATTCCCAGCCTCAGCCGGAGGCATGAATGTAAACCTGTCCCAGCAGTCAGGACAAGGTGTTGTACAGGTGAGGATTCAATAAGTTCACGTGCAGGATATCTCTCGATATATTTCCCCTCCTTAGGGATTTAAGTTTTCTGGGATTTCTGTTCTACACACACATCTTGGTTGCATTTCACCTCAATTGCAAAATATAAAAATATATTCTGCATGAAGAAATTGTTTCATGGAAACCTGGAAACATCAGGCAATTTTAAGATGATGATGGAAATTAATACATTCTCAAAAGTCTTGGAAATGTCTCTAGTGAATGTATTCATTTAATTAGTAGAAACTGCTTACAGTCTGGATTGATTAGCATCTGAATCAATAAATACTAATAATAATTCAAATAAAATTTGCATTGCTGTAATAGGAATTTTTTTTTCCTCCTTTAACATCCCTAATTCAAATGTAAGCGCATTTATTGTCTACTTGTGAAATGCAACTAAATCAAGTGCCAGACGTTTGTGAAGCTTGTTTTATGACTACATAGTTTGAGTGTGTGTGTGTGTGCGCTTTATCTCAGCTAGTATACCCTCCATATCTCCTCTGCAGCAGCAACCAAACGCTAACCTGACCCTGAATGCTGTGGCCTCCCTGGGCCCTCAGTCTGCTCTGTGCTCCACCCCTCCTCCACCCTCTGCTTCCACCCCAGCAGCTGCTGCTAACCTACAGGCACTCCAGGCTCAGCCCTCCACACCGGTCTCCGCTGGTGGACAGTCCACACCTACCCACATCCCAAGCGGCTTACCCCGCACTCCCTCTGCCCTGGGCTCCTCCCCTGCCCCTTCCCAGCCGGTCACGCCCCTGCATTCCCAGCCTGAGCCCCCCATGCAGATGCAGCAGCCCACCTCTGTGCAAGCCCAGCAGCCCAGCACTCCGGTGAGGATAGACTTCAAAATACAGCCTCCGTTTAAACAAATGTGCCTTTCTAGTTGAGAGAGACTGATAATTGGCGTCAACGATATTTTGTACAGATAATCACTAATTTCTGCTTAGTTGGTTTTAAGTTTATATCAGTTTAATATTGGGTCTACTGATAAATGTTGTTATTAGAAAGGGCTAGAAACCCTATTGTTTTGTCAGGATTTGTATTATTATTTTCTGCCCTTAAACTGATCGTGCAGACCAAACTGAAATGCCTAGAGACTTCAAACTTTCAGGGATGGTAGTACTCCGGCTGGCTAGCCAAACGCATGGAATCGGCCCATAGGTGGCGCTATAACGAACAAAATGACATTTTGGGCCATAACTCTAGAACCGTAAGGTTAGAAACAAAATGTTTTCCTTTGATTCCTTGCGTCATGACACATCTTATAACATCACATCTCTAAAGAGCCCATATTATGCTCATTTACAGGTTCATAATTGTATTATTGTGGTCTACTAGAATAGGTTTACATGCTTTAATGTTTAAAAAATGCATTATTTTTCTCATACTGTACATTGCTGCAGCACCTCTTTTCACCCTCTGTCTGAAACACAGTCTGCTCTAATTGGTCAGCTGGCCCAGTCTGTTGTGATTGGTCAACCGCTTGCATGTGTCGGAAATGTAATGCACCTTACCATAACTGAGTTTCGACTTCCTGAGCAGTAACATGTCCTAAGGCCTTTCGCCCGATCGGAACCAAACCAGTGCCGAAAGATTCCCAATATGAAAATGTATTAAAGGGAAAAACATAGCTTTTATACAGGGTTAAATTAGGCTGATCGTAACGAAACCTGGCGCTGTCATGTTTTACATGCGTGTATATCATTGTATATAACGCTGTTTCACAAAGAAACACAATATTATTACCATATTGTAGATGATCTCATTCTTAACAATTTTGCCTCAAGTGTCATTGGTGTGAAACAAAACATTCATTAAATGCTTGAGATTATTGAAAAGTATTATTTAAAAAATCTAATAATCCTAGGCCGTTTGCCCAATTGGAACCAAGTGCAGAAAAATTCTTCAGATTCCCAGTATGACAAGTTACCAAAGGAATTTTTAAGTTGATTCATCAAACGGTGCGTTAAAACGTACATGGTGGATGTGGCCACTTTTACTTAAATGGTTATAACTCTTGAACGGAATAAGATATTGTCAACAGATTTGGTACACAAATGTATGGGGTCATTCTAAGTACACACAAAAAATTATGCATATATGCCTCTTGGTGGTACTATAATATTAAAAACAAAACATCTAAATGGCTCTAACTATGGAACCGTTGGTCTGATCAACTTGAAATTGTGCATGCAGTTTCTGTGTCCAATGTGCTGTCAAGGACTATGAGGACAGTTATCTTGAAAGATGTGACTGCCTTCAACAAAATCAACTTTTTGGAGCTATTTGAACTAGTCCTGGGCCATTTGCCCAATCGCTACCAAACCAGTGCAGAAAGATTCTCTGGAGTCCCATTATTAACAATTATCAAAGTTTTAACTTTCAATTCATCATCGCAAAGCTACACCAAAATGTACACAGTGGGCGTGGCCACTTTTACTTGAACGGTTGTAACTCTTTGAACTAGGGCTGGGACAACGCGTCGACGTAATCGATGACGTTGACGCAAAAAATACGTTGACGCAAAATATGCGCGTCGATTCGTCGGACCCAAAACAAAGATGGCGGCACCGGAGCGTAGTAGCAACACGAGTGGCTCCTCAGACTATCAGAAGTGCAAGGCGGCATGCACTCGTTCCTCTAAAGTATGGGAATTCTTTAATTTAAAAGGAAACAATTCCGTGATATGTCGTCTTTGCAAAATGGAGATGGCCTTCCATTCTAGCACCACGGCAATGCACCAGCATCTGAAGAGGCGCCACCCGGTTGCAGCTGCAGATGACAGAGCACCGTAAGTTTTTTTTCAACTCCCCACTTTGCACTCGATGTTGGAGTAGGCTATAATACGTTGTTGACACCTAAAGTTTTCGCTTATAGCTATTAATAATGCGCTTATAGCTATGAATGTCGTGAAAAATACATAGAGGACACTGACAACGCGCTGACAGACAGGTCCAAGCAGGTAACATTTAATAAAGTCTCAACATTCAAATTTGGTAATTCAAAGAAAATTAAACCATAAATAGGCCTACTATTTTGTGGCTCTTTAATGTGTCATGACAGATTGCCTCAGTTAAAGCTGCACGTGAACCGATCATCTTTTCCTTGGTTAATTTATAGCATCAAATAGGCTAAACATGAATGTAGCCTACATCAGAAGGACTGTTGTTTTAACCGCGGAAAGATGTCAGTACAGTAGCCTACAATCCATTATTCAAATTCAAATCCACCGACGTTAATCTTCTCTCTCCTGACTGCTTTGTCGGACAAAAATGGCGTATTATGATTGATTGATCAGATCGGCAGTCAATCAAACTCCCAGCAAATGTTTTTTTTTTCTTTTTACATTTTATACACCCCCACCCCCGATGAAACCGGTATTGCCGGTGTTGTCACAAGTCGATTAATCGAATCGAAATCGAATCGGACTGAAAAAAATGAATCGTTAGATTAATCTATGCATCGAAAAAATTAATCACTAGATTAATCGTTTAAAAAAGAATCGTTTATCCCAGCCCTACTTTGAACGGAATTTAGATATTTTCAAAAATTGAGACACTTATGGGTGGGATCATTCTGAGGACTGCCATTGCCTCTTGGTGGTGCTATAACAGTGAGGAATGTAACATATGTAACTTACCTGATGTTTCTCAAAATGAAGTGCTATCAGGCTGTCTTATTAATACTTCATATCTGTTGCTTATGTACTTAAATGACCTTAAAGGCTTGAAACCTATTAATCGCTGCTTGCAGCTATATTTAGGATTGTTATTATTATAACGAGTATTACAGTAATGTTATAATAATATTCATAATGTGTCTTGTTGGTAGAGATTGTCTGATTTATTTGTTTGACCAATATTTTGTCCCGATACTCACACTTTTCCACCTAATTTATTCAGTTTTATTTATATTGTATCTACAGATAAAAGCTATTTTTCTTTTTGAGAATGACAATAATAGTAATTATAATTCATATTCATAATGTATCTGTGGTAGAGATTGGCCGATAAATGGTTTGACCGATATTTTGTTCTGATATTCATACTTTCTGATGAAATTATATTATTTTTTTATTGGTTCTATCAATAAATGCTATTATTGTTCTTTTTGAGTGACAATAATTGTAATTATAATTAACATTCATAATGTGTCTTTGTAGTAAAGATTGGACGATAAACGGTTAAACTGATATTTTGTTTAGAAAACAATAATAGTCTATCTCTACTTTGTGGTTTCGCGTTTGTCGCATGATCGCGGTCTGTGTTGACTAGATGACCCCTTATGTTGTTCCTATGTTTTCAACCCATTAGCTCTCTCAGATGGCCGCTAGCATTGATAACAGGGTTCCCACACCTGCGTCTGTGGCTGAGACCCACCCTCAGCAAGCGCTGCCCGACTACACTAGTGCTGATCCCAAATCTGAGCATCAAGAAGACGAGCAGGAATTTGAGTCTGGGAAAAAACAGCCTAATATCAAAATGGAGGTCAGTACTGAAATTAAACTTGATCAGTTTTAAAAATGTACTTTCTTAATATGCTCTCCTGGGTCCAGATTCACAAAACGTTCTGTAGAAGAAAGTTCATCTTAACGTCCCTTTTCTTCTTAATTTCTAACTTAAAGTTAACAATAATTTGTATTCCTGGATAAACTTCTTTAGACAGTTCTTTTCTTTTTGCTTAAGATTGTTCTTATGAAAAAACACAAGCATTCAAATTCTCAAAGTCATCATAAATATCATCATAAAGTCAGGATAAGCTCACAGTTGTCTTAAATTCTAAAAGGTAA
Source organism: Xyrauchen texanus (assembly GCF_025860055.1). Taxonomy (NCBI): domain Eukaryota; kingdom Metazoa; phylum Chordata; class Actinopteri; order Cypriniformes; family Catostomidae; genus Xyrauchen; species Xyrauchen texanus. Next base: position 41,730,446 of record NC_068283.1, on the reverse strand, counting down.
GATGTTTAATGAATTTATTATTTTTAATGTGATGCATTCCATCGTGTTGAGTCTGAAGTCACAATGGGCATTTTATGTAGATATGTGATTTGAGACCAAAACACATTTCTGACTGTTTTGTGGTAATTATATTTTTATTTTCAGCTTTCAAACCATGTAAATGTTATCACCAAATTCAAACCATAAATGTTGTTTTGAAGCTTCTTAATGTGGTGACCAATCATGCTAATTCAAACGGATGCGCTGCATATAGCGCTCCCTTTCCGCAATCTTTAGAGTTCATAGAAACATAATAATTATAACATTAGTTGGCTGAGACTTTCTTTTTCACCCACCATCCAGAGTTGGGCACAGTGGAGACAGCCTCCGCCACCCTTTCCCATATACCCGCCTCTTAATTTCCGACATGATATAATTATCAAGCTTACCGAGGAGAACTTTTTCCTTGCATTAATTTCCTCAAGAAAATCTTGTCTACTAAAGTTTTGTTTCTTTTCCTCCATGTAAAATGAAAAGTTATCAAATGGATAGCAGCAAGTAAATTCTCCTGTGATGTTTAATGTCATTAAACTAACACATCTCATGCACTTTACATTCAAAACATTATCGTGAGGTGCTTGCTATTTACAAAATAAATAAAAAAGCATTTAAAAGATACATTTATTGCAACTATTTACTATTCAACTATTTTGTTAAAGTATCAGATTTGTTGTAGGCCAGGGATTTTTTAAGTCAAAGACAGTGGGCCTCCCTTGTGACGCAATGTACACGATGGCAAGAAAATGATGTCAAGCCTTTGGGCAATTAGACAATTAGCTTCTGATCGTAGGTGTACTGAAATTGAGATGTACCTGGGGATGTATTTTAAGGCCTTATTTCAATTCAGTGCCTCTTTGCTTGACAACATGGGAAAATCAAAAGAAATCAGCAAAGACCTCAGAAAAAAAGTCTGGTTCATCCTTGGGAGCAATTTCCAAACAGCTGAAGGTACCACGTTCATCTGTACAAACAATAGTACACGAGTATATACACCATGGGACCACGCATCCACCGTACCACTCAGGAAGGAGACACATTCTGTCTCCTAGAGATGAACATAGTTTGGTGCGAAAAGTGCAAATCCCTGGTGCACTTAACAAAATAGATGACATCATGAGGAAGGAAATGATGTGGATATATTGAAGCAACATCTCAAGACATCAGCCAGGAAGTTAAAGCTCGTCACAAATGGGTCTTCCAAATGGACAATGACCCCAAGCATACCTCCAAAGTTGTGGCAAAATGGCTTAAAGACAACAAAGTCAAGGTATTGGAGTGGCCATCATAAAGCCCTGACCTCAATCCGATAGAAAACTGAAAAAGCATGTTTGAGCAGAAGTCCTACAAACCTGACTCAGTTACTCCAGTTCTGTCTGGAGGAATGGGACACAATTCCAGCTACTCATTGTGAGAAGCTTGTGGAAGGATACCCAAAATGTTTGAACCAAGTTAAACAATTTAAAGGCAATGATACCAAATACTGACAAAGTGTATGTAAACTTCTGACCCACTGGGAAAGTGATGAAAGAAAGAAAAGCTGAAATAAATCATTATTTATGACTATATATCGACTATTATTTTGATATGAAATATTCTTAAAATAAAGTAGTGATCCTAACTGACCTAAGACAGGGAATATTTTCTATGATTAAATGCCAGGAATTGTGAAACACTTCTGACTTCAACTGTATGTTAACAGCTGTGCACAGCTGGCCACATCAGTGGATTCATCGATCTGGAGTGCAAAAAATGGACTGTGCCTGATGCCGTCTAACACTTGTTCCTTCACATCCTTTGCCATGTCAGAGATGCACCGACCCACTGTGTTGTCAGAGAGTAGAATAGACTCCAGCTTAGAAGCCGCTGCCTTTCCTACCATCAAGGAACGCATATCTTTGGCTGCCGGGAGATTCAATGTTTCTCCGATGTTATGTGCTTTGTCCACCTTGGCACTACACAGCACAACGTGAAATGCTGCTTCAGTGGCCTTCACATTTAATTTGACAAATTCTCAGACAACTTTTTTCTGACCTTGGAAGGCTGGAAGGCTTGGAAGTTTTCTTTGGGAAGAAAGGTTTTCCCGATACCTCAGCATGCTTGGTGTCAAGGTGGAGTTTAACAGGTTGCATGCTGTCATTAGCTAAAATATCCTGACAAATGACACACAAAGGTCGTGGTGCATCAACTGATCTTGTCCATGCAAATCCTTACCTTAAATCCTGCTTATCGTATCGTCGTCTTTTGAGTTTGACCCCTGAAACAGGATTCAAATTTGGTGGTCTCAGAAGCCACTCCATTGTAATTACAGACTAATACCTCATGTCTACTTTATTGGTGGCTTGACAAATATCAGAGAATCTTCACAAAGAACTGTTTAAATAAATAATGTATTTAATATAATAGTTCAACTCAATATGTATATATATATATATATATATATATTATACATTTTCCACTCTCTGTGCCTCCCCTGACATGCTCTTGCACCCCTCTGAGGGGGCATGCCCCACTCTATGAAACCCCCTCTTGTAGGCTAGTCGAAAAGGCAACCACGTTTTGGCCTTCCGTCCACACTGAGACAGTGTTTTGTCTAGGAAAAATGGAGCATTACGTAAACACTCTCCCAAGTGGACCAATTTTAAATCGCCATCTTTGCATTTTAGTGTGGACGGAGAAAATAGATATATTTGAAAACGATGATGTATTTGTTGTCATGGGATGCAGTCATATGATACATTCAACCCAAAACTATTAAGATGGTGACCCATGTTGAAGCAGTGTTGTTGTGCATGCTATCCACTTTCAGTGTGGACTGAGAGCTTTTATGTTGGTTTGACTTTTTTCCACAAGTGCTAATGTAAATTTTTGATTAAGTTACAGGATGATGATGATGTCAAACCTCCACAAGTGAAGGAGCACCCAGAGGCTGTAGAACCTAAACAAGAACCGATGGAGACCGAGGAGAAGAAACCAGAGACAAAGACCGAGCCGAAAGAGGAGGAAGTGTCCGGCACCAACAGCACAACGCCAGCCGGTCAATCCGCCCAGTCACGAAAGAAAAGTAAAACGTTTAAACCGCCTCTTTCAATGAAATAACTGTTACTTGATAGTCATATAACATCATGGTGATCCGTTACAGTATTTAAACCAGAGGAGCTCAGACAGGCGTTGATGCCCACATTAGAAGCTCTGTATCGGCAAGACCCAGAGTCCCTGCCCTTCCGACAGCCTGTGGACCCCACTCTACTGGGCATCCCGGTAAATCACATGAATCCATTTATATGTTATGTCAGTAACACTTTACAGTAAGGTTCCATTTGTTAACATTAGTTAGGTATCATGAGCTAACCATTAACAATATATTTGTTACACAACTTATTAATCTTTGTTTATGTTAGTTAATAAAAATACAATTGTTCATTGTTAGTTCATGTAAAGTGTTAGCGTTATGTCTTTATTTTCAGATACCAACATAATGGAATTGGGTCATTCCTGTTATGTAGTACTTTTTAAACTAAATCTTTTATAAAATGTAGGGTACACTAGACTTTCATAAATATTCTGTGGTCAAGATCAAGTACTTTAAGTGTATTATTTATAACTTGATTATTTACACAGTGGAATTCTTATTTAACGTGATGGAAATAAGGAGCTAAAGTTAGCCATGCTCAGTGAGGGATTGAGTTAACTAGCATTAGGGTGAACAGTGAAACGTCAGTGGATGTATAGTACATCAAGACCACTTGTTTGAGGAGGTCATGAGGTATCTGCATTAGTATAACTCACATCTGAAGAAATATAAAGACATCTTTACGAGTCTGAACTCATTAAAGGTATAGTCCAATATCTCAGCAGTCGTAGCGCACATGCGCGCACGGTCAAATTGAGGTATTCTTTGAAAGGCTATCGTTCAACTGTACGCAGATGCTAAGCGTTTTCATCAAAACCTAATTTTGTTATTTCTTTTTTCTTTATGTGCTAACAATTACTAAAATGGGAAGACTAATAGTGTTGTCAAAAGTACCGGTACTTCGGTACCAAGTCGATGCTAAAATAAAAAAGATGTAATGGTACCAGTGTTTCTGCTGTATCGGTAATCCCGATCACCGAATCTATCCTGTACCAGCGCGCAGTATGACTCGCACACGACTGCTTTAAAATGCTCACAGGCTTATTTTGAATGCGTGCTCTGTTACTTCTTGTACTCTGAAATGGACAATTAATCAAATTAAAATCATGACATGCCCTAGTATGATTTATTAAACCGATATAGGCTGCAATCTTACTGTGGAAGAGATGTGTACATTAAATAAATCCAACCTCTCATCCACTAGAAACTCCACAAACATTGAGAATCATTCACATTGTTTGAGATGACAAAGCAGATCACTTATCTATTGTGAATCATGTAAAATATATATATTTATATAATTAAAATCACAGCACCTGTGCTCTAATCTCAGCTCAGCTTTATTTATATCGCATTCAAAACAACAGTTAACCAAAGTGCGTCACAGTAATACAATTTAAAACATAACAACATTTCAAAATGACCACAAACACAAACACCTGTAATGTAAAATACAAACACTCCAATCTACATTTCATTCGTCAGACTTGAAGGCCAGTTTAAAGAGATGAAATATAAGACGTTACTTAAAAGTCTTCAATGATCGCACTGCGCAGTCGCTGTTCCAGAAAAGTGAAGGATACGACAAAAAACACGTCATAATAAAAGCACGATTCAAAATAAAATCTAGATGCCTGAAATTGAAGAAATTTAATAAAAAATATGGTACAACTTTATAGTAAAATATAATATTCTCTGTAATAAAATTTTATGACATGTTAAAAAGTTTTGTTCACTTGTTTAAAGTTTTAAGAATGTATTGATTAGACACCATTTTGATGATGGAATTAAATTAAACTTAAAAAACAATTCTGGAAAATAATAATTAAAAATAACTAAACTGGTGTGTTTAATAGCACATTATAATATTAGCATATTTTTGCTGTGGTATCGAAATTGGTATTGAGAACCTTGAATTTAGCTGGTATCGGTAGACTACTGAAATGTTGGTACCGTGACAACACTAAAGACTACGTAGAAACTGCAATCTAACATTCAAAACTAACACAATCTTATTTTTCAAATCTTTAGGTAAAATTGAGTAAATATAGTGTTAAATAAGTTAATTCATTTTTGCCATGTATGTAAATAAAATGTACTAATAATCAGTTGTGTGATATATGTGCATTGTAGCGGCCATCCTGCTCATCGACCATTAACAACCCATATCGGTGTTTATTCTCAAGACAACATGTTTAAAACGTTGTGATTTAGTTAAATAAACTGGAATATTGAATTTTTGTTTAGTTGGGTCTCATTTGAGATGTTTGCACCCTGCAACATCTGCTCAAACTAAAGGACTGAGATTATTTAAAATTATCTTCTGTTGTGATTATTATATTAATAAAATTATTCCCTGCTATAAAAGTGTACTTCATAGAAGGAATTGCCCTATATTTTTGGGAGGGTATCTTTTCATATAGTCAAAGTATGAGATAATCTCCCATGTATTTTATAATTTCATTTGCGCGTTTTGTGTTTAAGGATTACTTCGACATCGTGAAGAACCCCATTGACCTGTCCACCATCAAGAGGAAGTTGGACACTGGTCAGTACCAGGAGCCCTGGCAGTACGTGGACGACATCTGGCTCATGTTCAACAATGCATGGCTCTACAACCGCAAAACATCTCGCGTTTACAAGTACTGCTCAAAGCTGGCTGAGGTGTTTGAGCTGGAGATTGACCCCGTCATGCAGGGTCTGGGTTACTGCTGTGGACGCAAGGTATGAACTGCGGCCTGAAAACAAATCATGACAGTCAACTCGGAAATGAAGCGCCACTTGTATATGAAACTTGGTCCCATATTAATGAACGATGTATGATTTTACATTTTAAGGATAGGGACAGTAAAAATGAACAGAGTTTCTGTTCTCTTGATTACTTTAAGAGTGCGAAAAGGCCCTAAACATGCAGAATTTTATAAAAAAATGTTTGCATATGAATGCACTGGGGTTTTTTTGTCATTGGAAAAGAAAGCTTCTGTGAATTGTTCTTTAGAGAAATGCCCCTTAAATTTTGTTTCCACTTCTCTTACTCTGCAGTATGAGTTTTCACCTCAGACTCTTTGCTGCTATGGCAAACAGCTTTGCACAATCTCCAGAGACGGCACATACTTCAGCTACCAAAACAGGTAATGAATGGCACGATGCGGGAAATGGGTAGGGAAGGGTTGCTGAATGGGACAGTGATGCACCAAAATAACAGACTCATGATCTAAAGCACTATGTGGGTTTGTTTCGACTGATCACTTGTGGTTTGCATGCTTCCTAAACAGTCACAAGCGTGTTCATAGATAAATGTTGCGGGATTTGAACCTACAACCTTGGAGTTACCCGCCCAGCTCGTAAACTGATAGGTTACACCACCCTGAGTTTGGTACTTGAATTCAAATTCTTCTAGCAGTAAAACTCCCTGCCCCTAGTATTTGTGTAAATCCTGAAGACTTTGTATATGATCATAGTATGACTGAAAAAAATGCATCACTTTTTCCATAACCCAAGACTTTTCTGTGACATTCGTGCATGTACTTGATCATATCACAAGACGTTCAATTAATTATTTTGTGGTTTATAAGAAAAGATCATACCTTACCAAAGAATAGTGTCTACACTCTGCATGACTTAACATCCTGTCAGTATCCATCATTTGTTTTGATATGACAGCGTAGCACATTCATTTGTAACCTGTGCTCTGCTCGGCCTGTCTGCTGTGTGTTGTGTCTGTTCCCGCCCCATTCTGCGCTCTTGTGCTGCGCTGCTGTCCGTGTGCCGGTTTGCCTGTGCTCTTGTGTCCTGCGTCCAGTTCACCCAAATATGGCCTTGTTGCCGACAGGTATCACTTCTGCGAAAAGTGCTTCAACGAGATCCAGGGCGACAGCGTCACCCTGGGAGATGACCCGGCACAGCCGCAGACGTGCGTATCTGCTCTTTATTTCAGTTCAATTGAATGAGTTGTGCTTGTGCACATTTCTGGAGATTAATTAATGTTTTGTGTCTTTCTAGTATGATATCTAAGGAGCAGTTTGAGAAGAAGAAAAATGACATGCTGGACCCTGAACCGTAAGTGTCGCAATTAAATGTCCTTTTTAACCCAGTGTGTTGCGCGATGTGGGTATGTTTGGAATGGCATACTACCATACTGCTAATACTATATCTTTGTATTATGTATACTGTGCACTGTATACTAGTGGCCGATACAATGCTGATATCACACAATTTAATATAGTAAACGTAAAATTGCTAAAAAATAAATAAATGTATAAACTCTTAAGCGCACTATATTTGCTTATCACATTTTTTGCAATTGCAATCGTGCGTACAGTGCATAGCGAATAAGATATTTACTTCTAGCTCACGTGAAGCGCTTTTACTTTGAAGTTGCACTCACATGCTCGTGCGATCTCTTGATAGTTTAAATGGTCTGAATTGACTGCTTGGATAGTCACGGACTAACCATCATGATTTGTGAATCAGAGGAACATTTGATCCTGAAATTTTGATTCTTGCAGATAGAATTTGTGCTTTAGAGGTAGATAAATGAGGGGCAGACTTGTAAACCTGTACGCATTTTGACATCAAAGTAGGCTGGTACGAACTGTCACTCTAAACTATGCAAAAAGCTGCTGATGCCTTTGTGTTCAATTGTGTATGTGCAGTACTCAAGTCTAACAGCAAGAGGCAGCTGCGTCTAGTCTGCCGAAAAGCAAAAGAAGAAGAGTTCGACCAATCATTGCGCATGCAGGGTTCATACCCCCAAAATCAAGCAAGGATGATTAACAAATGCATAATGCCACACGAAATAGGTTTTATCCCTCTCGTTCCCTCTCCTCACTCCGTCTGGCTGATTCCTCAAGTTAGGATGATGCTTTTAACTCCTTTGCAAAGGTAAACCTGGGGTGGATGTGGAAATTTGAAATTGTGAACTGAGTTAACGCATACCTGCCAACCTTCGGAAAATATTTAACGTTAGTAAAGTTAACCTAACGTTATCTAATTTACAAGCTAGCTTGCTTGTTCACAAGGCATTTAAGTTGGCAAACTAACGTTGTTATATGGTCGGTGTGTCCCAGATTGTTAAACGTCACTTTTCATAGTACTGTATTCATAATTATTATTGCAGGCAAACCCATCACTGTAATGAGAGGAGCAGATCATGGCAGGATGAACAAAAAAAAGCAATTGCACATGTCGCATAAATAACGTTACCTAGAAATGTACCGGGAGGTGTGTGTGCTGCGCGTGCGTGTGCGCGTGCGTGTGCGCGTGCGTGTGCGCGTGCGTGCGTGCGTGCGCGTGTGTGTGTGTGTGTGTGTGCCTTGCAGTTAAAATAAACACATCACATTAGGAGGAATTGGCAGGGAGAGAGAGAGAGAGAAGCAGTCCTAAAAAGAAGCGAGTCTATGCCCCCCCTGAAAGTTCCTCACAAAGTATCGGGAACAATGGCTGTGCCTCCGCCCCTCAACTGCCAAATCATGAATTTTGCACATTGTGCAATTATTATGTTGTACATTAACCACCAATTTGCTTAATGTATTAATGTAACTAAACCTCTAGTTTCAAAGGCCTACATTCCTAGCTAATGTTTTAATCGAAATGGCTAAATATTGTTCATTAGGCCCATATGATGTGTGCCTATATAAGCGGATTCAGTTATTTAATTATTATACAGAATATTGAGTTTTATTCATAATTGACAGTGTTTTACATCGCAACATAAGTTTCTTTGACCGTGTGCAAATGTGAACTAAGCGTTGCACTATTGTGGTACTTAAAATATTTTCCTGCGGTTGGCAGGTCTGTGAGCGCTCCACAGGATGCTGTATTTGCTCAAGTTTTGTGAGGTTTGTTTATTACATCTGTGTAAACGAGATATGCGTGTATTTGCAAACGGTATATGATATTAGTTTTATGGGTAATTGCCTTTTTTATCATTAGACAGTTAAAAGTTACAGGGAACTGTTGAGGAGAGAGAGGGAGAATGAAACGGACAAACACTTTAACATTATGAGCTCAACCGCGTCTGCCGCGGCCCTGATATGCGGACCATTTAAATGAGACCGTGTCTATTATTGTAGTAACACCATGGCATGTAATAATGAAATGTGAAAATGAACCGTGACTGGTCGTTTACATGTCTCGGGCGCTTCACATGCAAGCAGACTGTTCTTGGCGCCTTCAAGAAACAAATCAGCCAAAAGGGAAAATTTGTCATCTGATGCTGATAATGAAAAAGCTGCATTATTGATCACCGTCGACCACAACTTTACACAAAAATTCTGTGTGCATGTAATCCTGAGATTGCCCATTATATTTGCCAAAATGTGCAACAGACAACCAGAGTACACCACATGAAATATGCCACAGTGCAATGCACTTAATTTGACTTTCCATTTCTAGTTGATCATTGAACTGGAAGAAATTTCAGCCGCAATTTTGAACATCCTCTTCTTGACTCATTGGATAGGATTGGTCTGGCAAAATACATTTTCACACAAAAGTGCATTAAAAATGCAAAATAGCTAAAACCTCAATTCCCAAAGAAGTTAAGTATACAAAATGCCAATAAAAACTTGTATTGAAAACACTGCAACAACCAGTTATTTTGTTTAACCTTGTGAATTCGAGTTTTATATGTGTGTTTATATACACTACATGGCCAAAAGTTTGTGGACACCCCCTTCTAATTAACAAACTTGTTTACTCCATTAAATCCAGTAAAGAAAAATCTTAATGTTTCTTTATATAATGGCTTGGGATTTGTGTGCTTCCAAATTTGTGGCAACTGTTTGGGGATAGCCCTTTCTGTTCCAGCCTGACAATGCCCCTGTGAACCAAACCCCGACGATTATGATATAATCATGATCCTGCGTGTGCATTTTCATTGAGCATCTTGTGAAAGTGCTTTAATGAAAGAAAACTTGTTCTTTAGTACAAAACGAGTTACGTTCATGTCACAAAAAATGTGCTTATTTGATTACCGATCACGAAATGTGTGGAATCTTAAATATTTCTTCATTATGTCGTACCTTTTTCAAAATCACGCCGAGGGGTAATCACTAGCACGCAAGTACAGCAAGAGAGGAGCAGGCGATTTTATTTGAGGTTTTTGCAGCTGTATTCCAGTCTCTACGTCTTGATGTAATCCTTTCTCATGATCATGCAGCTGAATGGGAAGATCCATTTCACCATTTGAAGTTGGCATGTCGTTAAAAAACATACCAACAGAAATCCTTATCCAGTAATCGCAAATGATGGGGAAAGTTATGGCAAAATCATGGAAACTCATTGGTCAAACAGTGTTGGGACCTTGATAGCTAAATGCCACTTTCTGAAATAAACTTGCAGCGTAGCGTGATCATTTGAGAGTATGCAAAGGAATGCATGAAACGGTAATATGTTACACTTTTTGCAAAATAATGGTATGCAGTAATACAGTGTACACTGTGCACTTTGTGGTTAAGCAGTACGATGGTACCCTTTTTCCAAACATAACCAAAATTGTAATTTTAACTCTTTTCTTTAACAGTTTTGTTGAATGTAAAGACTGTGGCCGTAAGATGCATCAGATCTGTGTGCTGCATTATGACGTCATCTGGCCATCGGGGTAAGAGTGACATCCTTAAACCTCCTGCATTTCACAATTAAATCATACACATTATACGCTCCCTACAGCTGCTGTTTTTCTCTCACAACAGTTTCATCTGTGACAACTGTCTGAAAAAGTCTGGCAAAACAAGAAAGGAGAACAAATTCTGTGCTAAAAGTGAGTGCTTCTAAAGTGTCTACCCGTTTGCCTCCGTTTCTGTTGATTGCATAGTGAAGTTAACCCTGTTTGTGCGTTTCTCATTAGGGTTACAGAGCACCAGACTGGGCTCGTACATTGAAGACCGTGTAAATAAGTACTTGAAAAGGCAGAATCACCCAGAGGCTGGAGAGGTGTTTGTGCGGGTGGTCGCAAGCTCGGAAAAGAATGTAGAGATTAAACCTGGGATGAAATCCAGGTACAGCCTCTCATGAATATAGTTTATTGCCGTTTAATTGCATTTTAATGATTTTGAGACACTGAGTTCTAGTACTGAAATCCATTAGAATACATATTAAAGATTTTGAAATATACATTTTTAAGTTAACGTAGACATGAGGTAGTATTTGCTAATCATTTTACTTTCTTAACATGATGTGTTTGAGTAAAACAGGATAGTAACGGAAGACAAATGTAGGCTTTGTAGGCAAAAATTGTTTTTGTTTTTCTTTGAAGTGATGTGCACTCATGATTCATGCACAATATGGCCAGTAACATATATTAAGAAAATGAACAAAATACCATTTTGATTTTGTACTGACTTGGTACTGTTTTTTGTGTGCCATGTACCTGAACTGAAAAATGCTGATTTTTGTATCGCCTATTTTCTCTGCAGGTTTGTTGACTCGGGAGAGATGTCAGAGACCTTTCCCTACAGAACCAAAGCACTTTTTGCATTTGAGGAAATTGATGGAGTGGATGTGTGTTTCTTTGGAATGCATGTCCAGGAATATGGATCCGAATGTCCCTTTCCTAACACCAGGTAGCATTGTGCAAATACTGATCAGTCAATTCATTAAGTCTTGAAGGGGCTAAATTGATTGATTCCCTATCTTGTGTGTTCCTTCTTTGCAGACGGGTATACATATCATATCTCGACAGTATTCACTTCTTCAAGCCTCGGTTGCTAAGGACTGCAGTTTACCATGAAATTCTCATTGGTTATTTGGAATATGTTAAGAAACTTGGGTAAGTTTTGAACCACTTTCACCAACATACTGAAGTCACTTCAAATGCTGTTTATTATAATATATGCAAGGAAAAGTATGAATGATTTTAAGTTTTATTTTCTGTGGATCTTTAAGTTTATTTACTATACACCAATGCATGTGATTTGTCCCCATATGCAGATATGTGATGGGTCATATTTGGGCCTGCCCACCCAGTGAAGGGGATGACTACATCTTCCACTGTCATCCTCCTGATCAGAAGATCCCCAAGCCTAAGAGACTCCAGGAGTGGTACCGCAAAATGCTAGACAAGGCCTTTGCAGAACGAATCATCCATGACTATAAGGTGTCTTTATTAATGGCTTTTTTTTATTAATGGGTTTTTATCTGTAGGTCTGTTTCAATTCTCAGTAGTTCGAACATCAGACTGTTACAATTACTGACTCTGTGTGTTTTGCAGGACATATTTAAGCAGGCCACAGAGGACCGGCTGACAAGTGCCTACGAGCTGCCCTATTTCGAGGGTGATTTTTGGCCCAATGTTCTGGAGGAGAGCATCAAGGAGCTGGAACAGGAAGAGGAGGAAAGGAAAAAAGAGGAGAATACGGCCTCTTTTGAGACCATAGAGGTAAGTCAGGGAGCAAAGTGGTGTGAATGAATATTTAGAGTAGTGCTAAGACTTTAATTAAAAAAATCTTGGTTTTCCACAGGGAGCTCAAGCCGACAGCAAGAACGCCAAAAAGAAGAACAATAAAAAGACCAACAAAAACAAGAGCAGCATGAGCCGCACCAACAAAAAGAAGCCTGGGATGCCGAATGTAGCTAATGATCTGTCCCAGAAGCTTTATGCAACAATGGAGAAGCACAAAGAGGTCGGGCCTGTTTTATCTAAAAACAAATCTTACCCAGAATGCCATATCTATTGCTCGGAATTCAAGACTGTGGTAAAATACTGACCAGCTCACCTCTTGCTTCCTCAAATCCAGGTATTCTTCGTGATTCACCTGCATGCTGGTCCAGTGGTCAACACCCTTCATTCGATCATGGACTCTGACCCACTGCTGACCTGTGATCTGATGGATGGACGTGATGCCTTCCTGACACTTGCCAGGGACAAGCACTGGGAGTTCAGTTCCCTACGCCGCTGTAAATGGAGCACTATGTGCATGCTGGTGGAGCTACACAATCAGGGCCAAGACCGATTTGTGTACACCTGCAACGAGTGCAAGCACCATGTAGAGACACGCTGGCATTGCACCGTCTGTGATGTTAGTACCTTGTTTATAGCTTTGACTGAGCAACTTGCCATAGTTTACCTTTTTTCCCTCCTTTTTTGTAAATCTTTCATATTTTTTTAATTAGTCAACAGAAATGTTACTTCATTATGGCATGTAATTACTAGACACAGGGTCAAGGGCTATTTATTATCTATTCTTGGGGAGCCACTTTCCTGCAGAGGTTGATCTGAACCAACTAATCATGGTCCTCGGGACTACTTGGGATTACTAAAAAATTACAGCCAGCTGTGTAAGAGCAGGGTTGAAACTAAGCTCTGCAGGAAAGCTCTAAAGATCAGAGCTGGCAACTAGAAGGTTGCAGGTTCAAACCTCTCAAGGGGTGAACATTACGTTATGACCATGGGGCTGAACTTGTAACAAAAAATTAAATGCCTGTCAAAATGAAGTTGCATAAAAACAGTTTAACTGCCAATGTCATGAAGTACAAAATCAAGATTCGTTTAGATGATTATTTCAGGTAAAACAATTTGTAATTAATTTTGTTTCTGATCTTCTTCCAGGACTTTGATCTATGCATTAACTGCTACAATGCCAAGGGCCATGAGCACAAAATGTTAAAGTGGGGTTTGGGCCTGGACGACGACAGCAACAACCAGGGCGGCGAGGCCAACAAGAGCCCACAGGAAAGTCGACGCCTCAGCATCCAACGCTGCATCCAATCTCTGGTGCACGCCTGCCAATGCCGCAACGCAAATTGCTCACTTCCATCCTGCCAGAAGATGAAGCGTGTGGTGCAGCACACCAAGGGCTGCAAGCGCAAGACCAATGGAGGCTGCCCCGTCTGCAAGCAGCTCATCGCATTGTGCTGCTACCACGCCAAGCACTGCCAGGAGAACAAGTGCCCTGTGCCCTTCTGTCTCAATATCAAGCACAAGTTGCGGCAGCAGCAGATTCAGCAGCGGCTGCAGCAGGCGCAGATGATGCGACGACGTATGGCGCTAATGCAGTGCAGAGGAATGCCTCAAAGTCTACCCTCCCCAACTACCTCAGGAGGTCCCGGGACACCCAACTCTCAGCAGCTGCAGCAGCCTAATACAACTCCGACCGCGCAGACATTAGCCAACCAGCCGCAGCAGACACATCAGAATGTGGCAGGAATGGTGCAAGCTTTCCCCAGCCAAACCTCTACACCAGGTTCCCAGGGTAAAACAGGACAGCAGTCCTCACCTCTGCCCCAGCAGCAGTCACCCCTGCCCATGCCCCCTCAACAACAGCCACAGCCCTCGCCACAGCAACACCAGCAGCAGGCTGCAATGACTGTTGCAAGACAAATGATGACCAAAGTTAAGCAGCAGCAGCAGCAGCAGCAACAACAACAGCAACAACAACAGCAGCAACAACAGCAGCAACAACAGCAGCAACAACAACAGCAACAACAACAACAACAACCGCCACCACAGCAAGATTACAGAATGAATATGAATGGCATGCCGATGAATCAACCTCGCATGATGGCTCCCATCCCAATGGGACCACGAGGTCCTCCGATGGTTCAGAACATTCAGCCCGGCCAGTGGACACCTGGCATGCAAGGGCAAATGCAGAATCCGCAGGCACCTCCATTGCAGCAAGTGCCCCAACCGCAGATGGCAATGGCTCCTCAGCAGCCCCAGGTAACGCAGACACCCCAACAACCCCCCATGATGCATCAGCCACGGCATATTCAGGGTGCCATGCCTCCACAGCAGATCCCTCAACAGGCCCCTACGCAAGTCATGCAGCAAAGAGGGGTGGCCAGCAGTATCGCGCCTGGAGCGCTTCAGGACCTGCTGCGCACCTTAAAGTCACCAAGTTCTCCGCAGCAGCAACAGCAGGTCCTCAATATCCTCAAGTCAAACCCCCATCTCATGGCGGCATTCATCAAACAGCGGACGGCGAAATACCAGGCCAGCCAGCCTCAGCAACTGCAGCAGAACCCACAGGCCATGCTCGCAGGTCAGCCGGGACTGCAGAACATGGCCGCCATGCGGGCTGGCGCTGTGCAGCGACCTGGCATGCCGCCTCAGCAACCTCAGCCCGCCGCTACTCAGGCCATGGCTAACCTTGGACCCCAGGGACAAATGATGAACGCCGCGCACAACGGTAACCAGCAGTTGTTTCGCCGGCAGCTCATGCGACAGATGCAACCAGGCATGACTCCAGGACAAGGGAGATTCCCGCAACCTCAAGGAGCGGCAAGTTACTCGCAACTCCGCATGCAGCAACAGATGGCCATGCAAGGAAGCGCTGGGCCCATGGGTCAGATGGCGCCGATGGGCCAGCCTGTCATGAGCATGGACACCCAGCAGAATATGCTGCAGCAGCGCATGCTGCAGCAGCAACAACAACAACAGCAGCAGCAGCAAATGCTAAAGCAGCAGATGGGCTCGCCGGCACAAGCCGCTTCCATGAGCCCGCAACCCCACATGCTTGCAGGACAGCCTCAGGGAGCTCACCTGCCCGGACAGGCCATGGCCAACACGTTGGGCAACCAAGTGAGGTCACCTGCTCCTGTGCAATCACCCCGTCCCTCTTCCCAACAGCCACCACATTCCAGCCCATCCCCGCGCATGCAGCCTCAACCCTCCCCACAGCACGTCGCCATGCACTCTGGCTCCTCCCACCCCGGCCTGGCGGGGCCCATGTCAGGTCCCATGGACCAGGCACACCTGTGCACACCCGAACAGAGCGCAATGCTTCCACAGCTGAACACGCCAAATCGTGGAGGGCTGACTAACGACTTGAGTATGTTTGGCGACACCACGGGAGACACATTAGAAAAGTTTGTAGAGGGATTGTAGCATTAAGAGACATTTTAGGAGAATGGTTTGCGTTTTCTACTCAAGTTGTACTTAAATAAGAACTCGACCTGAAGACGACTAAATAATGGATTGTAAGAGGTTTACACAACTAATGGACCGCTTTTTCTTCCCTAATGGGTGGATTGAAATTACTGTTTAAAGAGCAGAATCACAAAGGGTTGTTTCTGGGAGGGATCCTGTTCAGTCCTGGTCTGTGTTACTTTTTAATTATTTCTATTTAGTTTTTCCTGGGGAGGGGGGGTTATTTTGAGCGATGGACTTTTTAATGGAATTTCTCAAGGCAAAATATTTGATTTTATTATTGAAGACTTTCATTTTGTATGTTTTCAAACTGAGATGCGCTCTTTTGTGTGTGTTTAGGGACTGTAAGATAAGTGGTGTGGAATTTGGATCCAGAGAAATCCTCATTCCCAGCTGATACGTATTCACATTACAAGGTTTGGAAAAGGACACGCAGCCCTTTTCTCTAAACCGTGGAGTTTGTACAGAGGACCTGTGTTCATTTGTACAGAAAGGAGCTTGGTTACTGCTCTCACACAGACACGAACACACAAGAGCAAATTGTGAAAATTGCTCTTTATTTTTCAAGGTGCCCAAATGTGTTTAATTTATTGGCCTGGATTCTGTAGTTGTTGCTTAAGGTGTAGGAAATATGTTCCTCTTGTTTTCTCTGATCTCTGAAACATCAATGAAGTCTCCACTTCACGGATGAGGGCGGAGCTTCGTCTGACTGCTGATTTGTTCAAAGAGTTCTTCGGTTTTTTTCTCCTCCATGAAACTTGAATTGAAGGTGAACGATTCTTTAATGTAAATCATGCAGCTTGATGACCGTGTAAATAAAAGCAAAAAAGATTGAGATCGCTGTATAAACTGGTTAAGATTAAGAACTTGTTTCGTACTTATATACCATATTGTTAAATAAACTGTGTGCAACAGACAATGTGACTTTGTTTTTAATATATGTGGATTGTCAGAGCTCTTATTTCTGATAAATGGGACGAAACTGAAACTAGGGGTGGACGATACTCCAGTTAAAACATTGCACCGCTTGAAATGGATCAAGTTGCATTTTTATGCAAAATGGCGTCACTTTTTTTTAGGGCTTTGTGACCAAAAATACATGTATTTATTTCCCTGTTGTTTTTGCCTTTTGTGTTTATCTTAAGGACAACTCAATGTCCCATTGCAGGCCTATATTTAAATGAACTGAAAGCTGAAATAAGATTATAAATAGTAAAGTTGTGACCACTAAAATATACACGATTTCCATAAAGAATTTTTTTTAACCTATAATTGTTTCATTTAATAGGTTTGTTGACGTGTTATTGGTCAACTAAACAATTGCACTTTCCAAAGTTGTGATGCTATGTGACGTTATTCAGATTTGAGCACAATCATGTCCCAAGAAGCATGTTTTTTTTAACACTCAAACAGAGCCAACTTTTTATAGATCCATTAAAAAGGGTTAGTTCATACAAAAACACCGTCCTGTTGTTCTGAACCCAAATGCATTTCCTCTGTGGTGCACTGCACGTGCTGGGGACCGTCAGTCTCAGTCACCATTCGTGTTCATTGGGACACTAGATCAAATG
Source organism: Xyrauchen texanus (assembly GCF_025860055.1). Lineage (NCBI taxonomy): Eukaryota > Metazoa > Chordata > Actinopteri > Cypriniformes > Catostomidae > Xyrauchen > Xyrauchen texanus. The sequence continues at coordinate 41,712,835 of NC_068283.1, read as the reverse complement.
AGAGAGTGACTAGGGCTTGTCCGGTTGTTAACATTTTGCCTAACATCATTTGTGTGCTACAGAATAAAGTCATTTCCTCGTGCATGATTAAGGTAACTGACTAATATAATGTAAATTTTGGGCGCACTGTCCCTTTAAACCGAGAATGCGCGTGACTGTTAAGTCAAACGCACGTGTGCTTATTCTTGATAAAAATAGGCTTTCGAGAACAGAATTACAAGTACAAATATTTTTGTTTTAATTTGTATTTTATTCAGAAGTAATGAGTTTCACACTGCAAATGGAGTTATTTTGGCACTTAAATGTGTGTCCTAATCTGAGTGAGAATATGAAGTGTTCACCAAACGCTGTAGGATTAAAGTAGGAGTTCTGAAATGTAAAGTTAAATGCTAAATCTGTATGATCGACTGTTTAGTGTCACTTGAACTGAAATGCAGTTTTACTCTTTGAAGCAAACAAAGATCGCAGTACGTGTTCAACACTGGCGCCTTTGCGCCTCCTGCTGTCCGGATCATGGAACTGCAGTTTACTTCCCTTGAGGCATTTATGATCACACTTGATTTTTATTGGGTTGGATACGAAAAAAATTATGGGATGGGCTTCTTTTTTTTTTTTTTTTTTTTTTATGAAAATGAAAAATCTAAGAATTAGAAGGAAACCCATTATGAGCTTATCCATGCATTTCTAAAGACATCAGATAAACATTAAAATGAGAAGTCTTGAATATTTGACAGCTATGAGTGTGCTCTCAATGGACACATTTTAAGTTAAAAGTAGTGAAAGAATTTATGTCCATGTTTATTTGAGATTTGTGACTGATGGCAGTTTACAGCATACGTGGAAAGCAGTGTCCTAATGCACAAGAATGCACTTTAAAGGAATATGATGCATTATTATTTTTTGTGCAGTGTCAGATTAAAAAAATAAATTAAAGAAATAAAAAAAACTCACACTCAGGACCTTAGAGGACAAAAAAAAACTGCCATAAAAATATGATAGATTATTATTATTTTCCACTTTCACTGACTTAACCAACATCAGTCCTATGAATATTAATTCTTTTTCAAGATTTTAACCCTTTAAATATCAGCTTGTTTTCATAATGACACTGTTGTTTTTATACACAAATTTCTCAATACACACATGCAAACACACTCTGACATCCATACCAACACACCCACACAATTTTATTTTATTGTATCATCATTTATTCAGTTGTCCTGCAGTGCTCTATAATACAGCAAACAGAAAATAGGGGAAAAGCTTGTATTTGCTCCATAGGCTAAACATGAGAAAAATGGCGCCATCTGGTGGCAAATATATATAAAAAATTGAAGCTGCGGAATGAAAACATAATATCATAAAATTCATGATTTTATGCTTTAATGGCGCTGGGATCCAATATTGACATTTTAATGGGTTTCAATGGGGACATTTTTGTCCTGAAGGTCCCGAGTGTGACTATTTTGTGTTCACAGTGTATTATAGATGTATTACAGGAACTGAGGTTGAAATATAAAAATTCCCCCAAAAATACACACCTTTAAAAAAATGTATGCCGTTGGCATTAACACAGCCAAAGTTAAAAGGACAAAAATGTCCCGAAGGTCGCACAAGGGTGAAGCTAAAAGTAGTGAAAGAATTTGTGTCCATGTTTATTTGAGATTTATCACATTTCAATTTAACACAAATGGACTTTAAATATTCTGGGTTCGATACAAGTTAAGCTCAATGGACAGTAATGTTGATTAACACAGAAATAATTTGAATTGACAATCAACATCATGCCACAGACGTTGTTGACTGAGCGATAACTTGTATTGAATCCTGAATTTGCCTTTAAAATCTGAATGATAAACAATGTTAAATCCTAAGACAAAATAATGGTACACAAAGTATCAACAGAGATGTAACTGTTCACAGGACACTTCACTGGTATCTCCATCTTGCAAATTACATTTATGTAAAGCAAATCTCCGACCAGTCTCACATCCACACATTAACACAGACAGAGAAATTTCAGAACAAAACAGTCTTATGAGCTGTAAAATTCTTCTCCCACCAAATCCAGAGATGTCACGCCTTCACATAGATGCTCAAGTCTTCATATCAACAGGTTTTGCTTGTGTTTAGTGTCTGCAGCAATGGGTGAGTGAACAGCCCCTCCACACGGCTCTAATGATGCCAAAACAAGAGTCCAGCGGGGTGAATAACAGGATGCTTTTCAGTGTTTCTCAGCACTCGAGTAAAAAGCTGATTCAGATGCAAGATCATTGGACGAGAGTCTTCTCTGAGGCCAGCGGTGATGATCGTGGCGTTGTCAATTTTTAACAACAAGGCTGAATTAATTAACTACATTAGTTAAGATGAGTCTACAATGAACAAAACTTTTCAGCACTTATTTCAACATTTTTAAAAAGTTGTTTATGTTAATATTAGTTAATGCATTATGAGCTAAAACAAACAATTGCATAATGCAAAAGCATAATAAATACTGGAATTCATTGTAAAACGTACATTAAGGGTTGCCATCATTTGCACTCCGACCAAATGTCAGTTGCCTCTTATCACGTGGCTTGTTGAGCGCGTTACCGCGGAGACCTTGTGCGTGTGGAGGCTTCACGCTATTCTCCGCGGCATGCACGCACAACTCGCCCCACAGAGAGCCAGAACCACATTATAGCGACCACGTGGAGGTTACCCCATGTGACTCTACCCTCCCTAGCAACCGAGCCAATTTGGTTGCTTAGGAGTCCTGGCTGGAGTCACTCAGCACGCCCTGGGGTGTATTCCAGAAAGCTGGGTTAATTTACCTTCAGATTAACCCTGAACTATGGGTTGATTAACCCAAAACCTGCTTACTCGGGGTATGTCGGTTCCAAAACACCTGTGTCGAGTTAGTTTAATCAACCTACTGCTAATAACCTCGAAGTTAATGTGACGCACGGCTGAACATATAAAGGCATTTTCAATGGAACGCCGAATTCAGGAGTCACCATGGAAACTAAGGGTGAAAAGTTACGTGCCGCGTACTTCTCCGAAGCGGAGTTAGAAGTTTTAATGTTGGCTTATGAGGAGTTCAAGCCCATTATAATGATAAAAAAGCAATACAGCTGCATATGCGAGGGAAAGACAATTGGCTTGGCAAAAAATGACTGACAGTAAATGCGTACTTTTTTTTTAAATATGCTTGCCTTTCTTTTGTTAATTTGCAAAGTTGAACAATTGTCTTTTTGAGCATGTGGCATGACTTGACAAGCATTTACTTTTCTCTACATCAGTTTCTTAAGAATACAGTGCAATGTATATTGACAAATATTTAGGCCTCTTGTTTTATAAGGTGTAATCCTTCTGGAGCCAAAAGAACTCTTTCCCAAGTCAAAATGAAACACAAAAACATTCTCCAAAAATGTAACATTTTATTTTAACTGTTGTAAGATCAATGTCTTAAGTTACTTTTACAGTATTCTTCCTATATAGCTAATAGAAAGAAGGCTGAGGCCCGTCTAACTGGCGGGGGTCCACCTCCACCTCCTCTCACCCCATCTGAGGATTTGGCTCTTTCACTTAATAAAGGTCGCCCTGTGGTCGATGGTATTCCAGAGGGCACTTCGTCAGACTTTGCTACCTCCCACAACAACTCAAGTGACTTGGTACAATGTAGGTATACCATATTAGTACTTATGATTATTTAGTCATACGTTTGGACAAAACGATCATTAACTCTTGTCATTAGGAAGAAGGCTAAATGCTTCCTAAATGCAGTCATTGTTTCACTTGTGCATTATGCATACATATTCTATTTTACAGCATATGCTGTCTACAGTAATCTGTTTTTTTTATTCTTGCATGTTCCTAATACTTTATTCAGTGTCTGTCATCTTTAGTAATTTACACATTGAGTATCTTTTTTTTCTTGCAGTTGCTGATGGACGCATTGTATTATTGGATCCTCCTGAAACCACACAGTCTGTCACAATTGTTAGTGGTGCATTTTAAGAACCAGTTGCTTTTAGATCTTTCACTTTGTCTGCCTTGCATATTTCCACTCTAGAATGATGAAGAGACCACATCTGCTGTGACTGAATTAGAAAGTGATGGGAGACCCACAGAGGTATGATGCATATACTGGACAATGCATAGCTTTTTAGATGGAGTGAAAAATGTGTCATTTGTCCTGTGACAGAATCTAGCTGGGGATGTACATGCAGATGAGGGTCCATCTACCTCTACACATAATCTTAGCAGTGTAAGAACTTGTCCCTGGTTGTCCTTATTTACATATGTTACTATGTGGCAGATTTTCTTCTTTAACCATCTTATTTAGTTTGCCTTCCTAGTTGTCTGCAAAGGAGGTGTATAAGGTCCATCTATTAAGGCAAATCAAAAAAACTGACATGGACATGGACCTTATACAGCTTCAGCTTGAGGAGAAAAGGCTGGCCATTAAAAAGGCCAAACTTGAAATAGAACTACTGGAGCATCGCCTTAAGGTGAGAAGAATCATATGTGAACATGAATCTGTTATTTTATTGTGTGTGTGTGTATAAAGCAATACATACACATCTGTCATCTCTCTTTTATTTCAGGATGTGAAGAAATAGAACAGATTAAATAAAGTGATTTTGACAAATCATGTCTCTAAGCATTCTGCCATCTCTGTGGTCTGCTAGATTCAATGGATGTTGTTCTAGGTCATCGTCATCAGGACAGGGGGGATGCCTCTCTCCTCTTATTGTGGCAATGTTGTGAAGTACCACACAAGCAACTGTGATGTCACATGCCCTATTTGGAGTGACCCTGAGCCCACGCAGACACTGAAACCTCGCCTTCAGAATGCCTATTGTCATCTCCACCTTGGCCCGTGTTGTGCTGTGAGACGGGTTGAAGCGTGTCTGTGGTCCGGGCTCAGGATCAGGGTAGGGTGTCATCATATAGGGGAGGCAAGTAACCATAGAAGTGTCCTGTAATGTTTGAGGAGTTTTGTAAATGTAATAAAGACTACAAGCATTTGTCTAACAAAACGTACCCTGTTGAAATTTGTTGCACAGAGATGACTCTCTAAATATTCTGGCGTCATGTACAGACCCAGGCCAGTTTGCCTCAACATTAGTGATGAGGTGGGTTGCATCACATATTACCTGTGGAGAACAATAAGTTTATTATTTGTAACACCAATATTAAGGAGCCAAAATATAGCTATTACCTGCACATTGATGCTATGCACAGACTTCCTATTAACATAGTCTCCCTCATTGATAGATGGAGCTTTAATAGGAATGTGGGTGCCATCAATGCACCCAATCACGTTTGGGAACCCTGAAATTAAGATTAATTACAAGTTTAAGAAGTCTGTGTAGCCTTTACGTGTGTGTGCAGTCAAAATAAACCTATTAAGAAATGTCATTTAATTGAAGTAGATGACAGAATTTCTGAGAGCAAACCTGCCACCCTGTGGAATTCTTCTTTAATAAAGCGCACAGGTTTATGGCCAGGGAACTGTACAAAAGTGTGTAGAAACCGTTTCAGTGCCATGCATACTGTACGAACGGCTCTACAAACTGCTGCCTTTCCCACATGCTCTGCATCGCCCACATTGTAGAGAAAACTCCCCGTAGCAAAAAAGCGCAGAGCAATACAAAGAATTTGCTCTCTGACCCGCGGTTTGTTGCATTTGAGATGTGTGGTTTTAGTAGGTTTGTTAAATAAATTAACGACTCTCTAGAAAAACGATAGCGCTCCTGCAAATATTCGTTAGGATAAGAAAAGACATCGATACGTGGTCTTATCACCCTCTCACGGCGAATAAAACCCCGTATAATCTGTGCCTCTACGTCCACAGGATCCTCATCAAAAGGGCACGCCATGCTCGGAAACCTCTCTGAAACAAACTAACCCTGCAACATAACCTGCTCCGGAGCAGGTTATCATCAGAGAGTCAGTTGCTATGGTTACTTACATAACCCGAAAGTTACCTCCGTTTTTGGAACCGAAAGCAGAGGTTATCCGCTTACTTCCTCCTAAACTTACCCGGGTAAGTCACATAACCTGCTTTCGGGAATACACCCCTGGATTCAAACTAACGACTCCAGGGGTGATAGTCAGCATCTTAACCACTGAGCTACCCAGGCCCAAGTTGATTTTCGATTGTTTTGATAGATTAGTTTCGTGGTATGCATGCATTCATTAAAATGGGAACTCACTGTCACATGTTTGATGAAGCTTCATTTGCCATCCAGTTATGATATCCATTACACAAATCAAGATTTCGGGCAAGCTTGCCACTAGTTATTTGCACATGCTAATGAGCTTTGCAGTGACTCTTCGTTGTTGCCATAGGAACTTTTGCTAGTAGCAGCAAATTGCCCATTGTTACCAAAGGGTTACAGCAGGTTCAGCACCACCGTTGAACCGCTGCAAACTCATGGCAATAATTTGTGCCAAATTACAAGCTCATTTGCATGTCAAAATAATGAGTGGAAAATCTGCCTCAACTCGACATTTTGGATAATGGATTATAATGCAGTTTAATGGATTGAATCGTTATGTATTGAATGTATCCTGAATTCCTTGCCGTTACAGCCTTGAGTTGGTTAACCAGTACTTTCAAAGCACATCCGGTTTTAAAAATGAAACTATTAGTTTAGTTGTGGTCTGGTATATAGTGTGACCTCCATATCTTTCTGTGTCATAGCCTCAAAGTACAGAGAGAGTTCAGCCAGGTGGAGATTCGGTAAACACAGGTTCCCGCCTTCATACATGAGGCATATTCCATCAGACTGGTCTGCTGACCCACAGGAAGTGCTGATGACTCAACGCAACAGCTTGGCAATGTCCTCCTGTAATATCATTAAGAAAATGGAATATATAATGGGACGCAGACGGTTCATTAACCAGAGAAGAACCTCCGAATTAAATTGCATTCACGCTTTGCACACACTATTTTGCCAACCCAACTGAGCGTAGAATTAGCGCATGCTTGCACAAAAATACCAAAACTTCATGCCCACGGACTTTGCATGTTGGACATACTGCTTAGCACTGTGCTTAGTGCTCTTAAAATAGGGCCCATAGGCTCCATTTCTCCCCAATTTGGAATGCCCAATTCCCAATGTGCTCTAAGTCCTCGTGGTGGCGTAGTGACTCGACTCAATCCGGGTGGCGGAGGACAAATCTCATTTACCTCTGCATCTGAGACCTTCAATCTGCGCATCTTATCACGTGGCTTGTTGAGCACGTTTCCATGGAGACCTAGCGCGTGTGGAGGCTTCACGCTATTCTCCGCAGCATCCACACACAACTCACCACACGCCCCACTGAGAGCCAGAACCACATTATAGCAACCACGAGGAGGTTACCCCATGTGACTCTACCCTTCCTAGTAACTGGGCCAGTTTGGTTGCTTAGGAGACCTGGCTGAAGTCACTCAGCACACCCTGGATTCGAACTCTTGACTCCAGGTGTGGTAGTCAGCGTCTTTACTCGCTGAGCTACCCAGGTCCCCCAAATGATTAAATATTGTTTACAATCACAACTGTATTTATGCATGTCGTCTAGCTTTTTTATGCACTCTTACAATGTGCAGAAAACACAAACACAATGACCCACAAAAATAAATAGTTGGTTAATAAGCACATCTGTACCCTACAATGTATTTGATGAGATGTCACAGTCTCTATTGATATTTTCATTAAAAAATGTCTGAATATTTTGGCATTTTGCCTAGGATTAAGTATTCTAAGTGAGCCGTCTTGCACATTAACACACTGCTCTGCTGTGGTCACGATGACCTCACACATAAACAGCCCGCAGCCGTCAAAAAAGCGAGCACGTTTCTCTGGATCTTTCTTACGAATGACACACTGCTGTAAAACATCCCTCAGTTTTCTAAGAGAAAATAAATGTTTGTTATTTTTCACTATTAATTAAAATAAATAAATCATTTTAATTAGGGGTGGGCAGTAACATTCTGCTTCTGTATTTTTGTGTAGTTTCAAGACTGCATTAATCTTCTATTGGTGTGGCCATATATCTACATATACATCATGAGGAATGATGAGGTAATAACATGCACTGACAAACAGATGAATGGTCAGCTGTTTATTACACGACACATATTGTCAGTACATGTTATTACCTCATCATTCCTCATGACATACATGTAGATATATATGGGCACACCAATAGAAGATTATAGCTTGAAACTATTTGGGAAAACATGCTTTATTTAACAACATTTGTGCTGATAATTTATAATACATATATAAACCATAAATACATTTATATGCATAAATTAAAATGTTTTATTAGCTTTTTTAGCAGGTTTATTAACTAAAAAGTAAACGGCAATATTTAATGACAAAGCTTCTGCTTTCTCTTAAATAAATGTTTTTTAAATAATGTCATTCTGTTTATTTTATTAATTAATTATTTTTTATTTAACTGTAACGCTTGAGTAACGAGGCAGACGAGGAGATGCGGATCCAAACGCAGTTTGACCTTTATTCGATAAACAAACGCAAAGTAACAACCCACGATGGGGAAAAGAAACATAAAATAGTTAAGCTGACCACGATGAACAAACAGGGGACTAGGGAGGGAAGCACACACCAGGCTAACATCAAACAACGATAGACGAGGATTGAACAAAGAAACAGGGTATAAATACATAAACAAGGGAAAAAGGGGCCAATGAACGAACAGAACTCAAACAAGATAATAAGGTGATTAACAGAAGCAAAAGGCAAACTAATGAGGGCAGGTGAAAACAATGACAGGGAACAGGAACGCTAACAAGAGGACTATGGAGTTACATAAGGGACTAAAGTGAAAACTAAGAAGTGCAAAAGTGACAAACATGGCAAACAAAAGGGCAACAGTGAAACAAGACAGGGTATACATAACAGAGCCCCCCCTAAAGGATCGGCTTCCAGACGATCCTAGAAAACAAACAACAAAAGACAAAAACCCACAAAAACAACATGAGGGCACCAGGGGCAAACAGACAGTCCAAGTGGGCACATGGGCAGACAGGCAGACCAGGGGGGCATAATGGGCAGGCAGGAAGGAGGCTTGAGAGGCTCTGGGGGGCGGAGCCCTGGTAGGTTCGAGAGGCTTGAGGGGCGGAGCCCTGGGAAGCTCGGGAAACTCGGAAGGCAGAGCTCTGGAAAGCTCGGGTAACTCGGAAGGCGGAGCGCTGGAAAGCTCGGGAAACTCGGAAGGCGGAGCTCTGGAAAGCTCGGGAAACTGGGAAGGCGGAGCTCTGGAAAGCTCGGGAAACTGGGAAGGCGGAGCTCTGGAAAGCTCGGGAAACTGGGAAGGCGGAGCTCTGGAAAGCTCGGGAAACTGGGAAGGCGGAGCTCTGGAAAGCTCGGGAAACTGGGAAGGCGGAGCTCTGGAAAGCTCGGGAAACTGGGAAGGCGGAGCTCTGGAAAGCTCGGGAAACTCGGAAGGCGGAGCTCTGGAAAGCTTGGGGGAGGAGCCCTGGAAGACTCGAGAGACTTGAGAGACTTGGGAGGCGGAGCCCTGGTAGGCTCGAGAGGAGGAGCCCTGGAAGGCTCGGGAGGTGCTGGCTCTAGGATGGGCACGACCACTGGCGCTGGCTCTTGGACGGACCTGGCTACTGGCGCTGGCTCTTGGACGGTCACGGCCACTGGCGCTGGCTCCTGGACGGTCACGGCTACTGGCACTGGCTCTTGGACGGTCATGGCTACTGGCACTGGCTCTTGGACGGTCATGGCTTCAGGCACTGGCTCTTGGACGGTCGAGGCTTCTGGTACTGGCTCTTGGACGGTCACGGCTACTGGCACTGGCTCTTGGACGGTCACGGCTACTGGCACTGGCTCTTGGACGGTCACGGCTACTGGCACTGGCTCTTGGACGGTCATGGCTACTGGCACTGGCTCTTGGACAGTCAAGGCTACAGGCGCTGGCTCAGGGACGGTCGAGGCTACAGGCGCGGGCTCAGGGACATCTGAGGCTACAGGCACTGGCTCATTGACGTTTGAGGCTAGCGGCACTGGCTCATTGACGTTTGAGGCTATCAGCACTGGCTCACTGACGTCTGAGGCTACAGGCTCTGGCTCGGGCACGGTCGAGGGCTCAGGCTCGCTCACAGTGACATGCGAGGGCTCTAGCTCACTCACCGTGACATGCGTGGGCTCTGGCTCGCAGACCGGGGCTGGCGCGGGCCGGGAGGCGGAAGCCCGTCTTCTCTCCTCCTCCGGGCAGACGAAGTGGGCCGCGCTGGCTCATGGAAGGCGACTGGCGACGCTGGAACGCTGTTCCTGGTCGGCGTGACTTCAGGCTCGCTGGCAAGGGCAGGCGTAGGCTCTGGCTTGCAGACCGGGGTAGGTGTGACAGGAGGAGCCCCGGACGGCTGAAGGGTCTCCACAGTGGGTGGAGAGGCAAGGTCCTCCTCAACGACGCCCACGGTGAGCTGTGAGCCACAAACTAGTAGGGTCGCCTCCAGGAAGTCGCAGAGCGTCCAGCCGGGCGTTGCCTGTGGCAACCGCTCCCTCAGCTCCGTGTTCAAATTGCCCCTAAAGAAGGCCACCAAGGCTGAGTCCGGGAAGTCTGAGATACTCGGCAGGTTCAGGAAGTCGTGGATGTGGTCTTCTATTGAGCGGTCCTCTTGCCTTAAGCAGAGCAGATTGTAGTTAGCACGCTGAACTGCAGGATCCATTGTTTGCGGTCTATCGTTCTGTAACGCTTGAGTAATGAGGCAGACGAGGAGATGCGGATCCAAACGCAGTTTGACCTTTATTCGATAAACAAACACAAAGTAACAACCCACGATGGGGAAAAGAAACATAAAATAGTTAAGCTGACCACGATGAACAAACAGGGGACTAGGGAGGGAAGCACACACCAGGCTAACATCAAACAACGATAGACGAGGACTGAACAAAGAAACAGGGTATAAATACATAAACAAGGGAAAAAGGGGCCAATGAACGAACAGAACTCAAACAAGATAATAAGGTGATTAACAGAAGCAAAAGGCAAACTAATGAGGGCAGGTGAAAACAATGACAGGGAACAGGAACGCTAACAAGAGGACTATGGAGTTACATAAGGGACTTAAGTGAAAACTAAGAAGTGCAAAAGTGACAAACATGGCAAACAAAAGGGCAACAGTGAAACAAGACAGGGTATACATAACATTAACAAACCATATGTTTACTAACTACACAAAGTAATAAACAATAATAATAATATTTTCCTAAATAGCTTTTGTTTTTCTTAAATAAAATAATATGAATAAAATAAAAATAAATATACCGCAGTTAGTTCTGGTCCTCGAATCTGATTGGACGAGGGAGGTTCCATTAGCACGTATGGTGAGACACCATCAGCACTCAGACGCTTCACTGTGTGTGTATCACTCCGCTTGTGTTCATGCTGTTCTAAACTAAAGTGTAAAGCAGTGCATATCTGTTTGGAGTTACTATCTTTATTTTTGACATTACATATGTTAGTCAGCAGGTGGTGGCAAAAGATCATTTTTGTGTGTAATATGAGCCAGTTGGAGACGTAAAGGGAATCCGTCATTGTTTACATAGAACAGCGCTACGTGATCGCCCGTATTACTAATACATTACCAAAGCTAGGAAATAGCTTTAAACAGCTTTAAATGGACAACTTTGGGATTAAGGCTCATCACAGCTGAGAGACACAACTGATTAATTACAGAACTCAAGTGCTTACCTTTTATCGGAGTTTCCACATTGGATACATACTGTTAAAATGTTTCTACCGGCTACTGCGAAATAGGGAGAAATACCCTCGCTTGGACGTCTATTTTCCACAGAAAGCTGACAGCATCTCTGCTTGGGTGTGGCAACAGGTGATCGCACACGCTCCATCTCTCTCTCTCTCTCTCTCTTCTCTATCTCACACACACACACACACACACACACACACACACATCCATCCATCCATCCTTGTTTATCCAATAACTTGTTAGAACCAGCACAAGCCGTGATAATATTTCTGAAGTTAAATTTTTGAATTACTAACAAAGGTTTGGACGCATCAATTGTTTTGAACCAGTAACGGCAGATTCTGATCCATCGCGTAAGAAAGTAGTTCTCTGCACAAATGCGTTTTTATGACCGTACTTGTTTTTTCCCATTTTTTTAATGTACTTGTTCATTGAACTGTTGTATATAAGCAGTATCACACTCGCAATCGTGCTATATGGCCCTACATCATCACTGCTGTAATTACCAACGGCACTCAACCTGCGGCCGAATCACAGCAGTGCTGATGTAGGGCCATATCGCACTCTTGCTCGTGTGATATTGCTTAAATACATAATGTACATAACATGAATAAATTAACGATTAACGAAAATACTTAATTTTCTTTATTTTGTGAGCCAGAGCTGCCACATTTATTATTATTTTTAAATGTATTATTAATAAGTATGGATTTACGTAAGTATGCAAATATTGGAATAATACTGAGTTTGATCACATTTCTGTCCAACTGAGCAACAGACTACATAACTGCACAAATCTGATGCATCTTTGCAAAGAGAAACACCAAAAGCCTGGTCTAATATAATTAAAACAGTCTCCCACATGTTTGTTCGATCACTATTAGTTCATTAACAGCAGGTCGATAATAAACTGCTGTTGTAGTTTGACATATAATCGTCTGGAAACGATGGCATAAAAGGCGTACAGTGAGCTAAAGGACCCCAGTGGTTGAATGTTTTCTAAAGTGAAATGATTGTTCTGGGTGTGAAACAGGTCAATATTTAAGTCATTTTGTACTCTCGGTCTCCATTTAACTTTCACATTTGGAAAGTGAAAGTGTAACCGGTCCTACCTGACCCACTCCGTGTAGGATTCAACCCAGGGTCGCCAGCATGGGAGTCGGGCGTGCTAACGAGGAGGCTAAAGGCTACAGCCTCTAGCGTCAGTCGCTAGTACGGCTCTCGAGGCCAGGGGGGTTAGGTTTACACTGCACAGCTATCACTTACTAGCTGGCCTCTGTTACACTCACTCCCCTAAACCTCACTTCCTTCCGGGTCACAGCACCACTGTAATCAGTCCTACCCGACCCGCTCCGAGCGGGATTCGAACCAGTGCCTCTGGCATGGGAGGCCAGAGGAGTGAGGTTTTACACTGCACAGCTATTACTTATTTGCTGGCCTCCGCTACAAAAGTAAAGATTTATAGTGAAAAGGGAGTTACATTTTGGTCTGTCCTCACTCAAAACCAACTGGATCACTTCAGAAGACTTTTATTAAACCAATGGAGCAGTTTGATGCTTTTATGTGTTTTTGGAGCTTTTGGTGCCCATTCACCTACATTGTAAGGACCAACAGAGCTGAAATATTCTTAGGCTTTTTTTTAAAGAGGGGAAGGATGACAAGAGGCAGTTAGTAATAGTATTGACAAACACAGAAGGTGGAGCCCAGATGACGACATTCACCTTTGGGGAATAAGAAAGGCGCACATGTGTCGGACAACACGACCGGGGGTTAGAGTGTGGAACTCGACCCGTTGAGAGTGTGAGGATATACGGCTCTATGTGAACCACTCTACCTCTTTCTCTTACGGTGATTATTTCCTGGGGAGGAGTATTACTTTTGTCTTAATATCGCCATAATTTTAAACCTGAACTTTACCGACTGATGTCTGGACTGTACCGGGAAACCGGGCGTGGATTCGTGTCTTAACACTTTGTTAAAATCTGTGTTTAGTTGAATCGTTTAGTCAGCAACGTGATGGCATCAATTAGTTTTTATTCACTTAAGAACAGCTAGTGCAACCCTAACAATGTATTTGGATTAGCGTTTGGATGTACACTTGCATATTGATCCATCTATTAACAGTAATAGATATAGACTAAAAGCAGCAAAACTTTAATTTTGATTTCACATGGACTTTAATGATTGGATCATTTCTGCTGCTGTGGTTTGACCAATAAGAGACAGGGAAGTAAGCTAAAGGACCCTGCTTGATGTCTGTATGCAGTCAGATACACATGTGCATAAACCCCCAAATCCAAACAAATGAATCAAGTAGAAATAAGTGACTTGAAAATGAAAGCTGACATCTTTAAGTTCTCTGAAACCCAGTGCCATCCAACAGAACTGCAAAAATAACCATTGTTCTCAAAACAGCGTTCTGAACAGGCCCCCATCTGCTTTTGGTTGAACAAACATACAGTCCCGATCCCAACTCACGCCATTGCTTGAGTGTTGGCGGGGAGGTCTAGAGGCTCACTCAAAACAAACAGGGGAGGTTTCATAGGGCCACAGTAACAGTGTTTACAGTTTTGGGGAAAATTAACCTACAAATGGTTTACTTCTAGTTGTCTCTGCATATTAATCTAGTGATATTTGAACACAGAAAACATGGCATCTTTCAGCTTTAAATAGGTTATCTGAATTGTTGTTCATGCTTGAAAGAGACACAACAGCAATAAAAATGTCTTCCTTGGGATTTGTGGCTTATTGTAAACTCGGGAGAGTGAAAACAGTTGTTAAATGTGTCATAAACTGATCCCAAGGCTGTTAAGCAACCAACAAACTGAACTTTGATACAGGATTGAGCCAGGAAGACTCTGAAGGTGAAACTATGTTGTTTTAGAGTTGCTTTAGTTTCAATTTCAGAGACATTTCCTTACAAAGTGGAATAGAAAAATACAAGTAATTTAGCAGGACACTGAAAATTAAACACCGCCAGTGTTCAGTTAAAGGTACGTCACGAACTGAGGAAATCAAATGTACCAAGTGTGGCAGGTTTATGTTTCAACACCGATCGAGTGTAAAGACTTCATCTAATCATGTTTTATTAGTTGTGTCTTTCCAGGATGAAGTTCATTTGTGTAACTCTGCTCATTATTTGTGGAATTAAAGATTCAAGATCAGGTAATGACACATTTGTAAAGACCTGAAGTGTGACATGTTTGAAAGAGATGGAGTTAATACTTATTTATCTCTACAGATCTTGCCAAGATGTGATCATTTTGATATTTGCTGAAATGTGTTTTTTCCTGATCTTCTAACAGAGCAGTATAATGTAGTTGGACCCACTGATCCTGTTCTTGCTGTGGCTGGTGAAGATGTGATTCTGCCCTGTTACATCAAACCCAACACCAGTGCTGAGGACATGAGAGTGGAGTGGTTTAGACTTGATTTACAAGACTCAGTTGTGCATCTCTATCAGGAGCATAAAGACACAAACACAGATCAGATTCAGTCCTAGAGGGAGAACACAACTGTTCAAACAAGAACTACAGAAAGGAAACACATCACTCAAACTCTCAACAGTTCAAGTCTCTGATGAAGGACGTTATAAGTGTTTCATTCAGTCTGAATCCTGGTACGATGACATCATTGTTAATGTCACAGTTGAAGGTGAACAAACCATCGAAAACTCATTTTCAGTGTTAACAACGAACGGACCGTTCCTATCCGAGCCTGCTGCTCAACTCTTCTCGGAGTGGTGGTGGCGTAGTGGGCTAAAGCACATAACTGTTAATCAGAAGGTTGCTGGTTTGATCCCCACAGCCACCACCATTGTGTCCTTGAGTAAGGCACTTAACTCCAGGTTGCTCTGGGGGGATTATCCCTGTAATAAGTGCTCTGTATTATGCATAAATGTAAATGTAAATGTTCTCCAGGCTCTCGTAATATCCAGAATGAACTACTGCAATGCTCTTCCAGCTGGCCCTCAGCATGCACAATTAAACCTTCGCAAATGATCCAGAATGCGACACCATTTTGGTCCAATTTTTTGCGCCGGTCTGTTGTCAGTAACAAACTAGCACAAATAACACAATTGCTTCTCATGTTTAGATCTATTTAGTTTCCTGTTACAGGCAGAATGACTTATTGTAATCGTCCTGTAACTGTAAACGGTTCCTGTGAAGACATTTTGCAATTCTTATTCAGTGTTATAGGCAGAGAAAACAAGTTCGCCCAAATGCATGCTCTTAATTCTTGATCTCTGTAGCTGTAGGAACTCCTCCACTGATCACAATAGATGGGTTTGATCATTCTGGAGGGGTTCATCTACACTGTGAAATCAAAGGCTGGTACCCTGAACCTGAGCTTGTGTGGCTGGACCGTGAAGGAGTCACTTTGAAATCTGAAGCTACAGACACACACAGAGACACAGACGGATTCAGAGTGAAACACACCATCACTGTATATAATAGTGACAGCAAATATCACTGCAGAGTCAAACTGAGACATCACATGCTGGAGACAGAGATTATTACCTCCAGTAAGTACTGACATTGAAGGTTAAGTTGATGCAGTCCGACAGATTATATTGGACAGGTACATTTCACTGGATGCAGTGTGATCAGTTGCTAATTCTCTCTTTTGTTTTGCAGGTAAAATGTTTAATTCTATGAAGGTATCTGTCATCTGGACTTCAATCGCCGTCGTGTTTAGTGTGATTGCTATAATTCTGATCACTACTTTGGCTGTATTTGTTAATAAAAACAGAGGTAACGTTCTTGATCGTTTGGTCATATTTAGTATATTTAATGCATGTGGAAGACTCGGCTAGTGTTTACTTGCACTGAACATTGAGCCGGAGATGTGAGTGTTTTATTCATTTCAATGCTTTTTTCTGTTGTCTTCATTCTGACATCTCTTCAGTTTACAATCGACGTTTACAGAGAGAGAGGAGGATAGTGGAAAATGGTGAATTTGTTCATTTGACTATACAAAGTTATTTTTAATTTATCATTTTGTTTTTGATCAGCAAAACATTTCATTCCAATGCACAAACTGCTGAATGTTTTCCTGGTTTTCTGTATTTAATGCATTAAATCTATGATGCAGCATTCAAGACATGATTATATTTCAATGCTCTCTCCTCTTGTCCCGATTGCACATTTTCTTCAGAACGCCATCAACATTTTGAGAATGAGAAGTGCAACATACAAAAGAGTAAGTTTGTTTAATATTATTTATTGATTTATTTCATTAAGTGTGCTTTAATCTCCAAAACAATCATTTAACACATACTGTGTAATTATATGTACAATAAATAGGTTATATTTCAGATATTTCAGTAATTCAGATATAAAAGTGGTTTGAAATGTATTTTCTTATTTGTTGTATAAACTGTATAATGACCTCACAATTGATCTGAAGAAGAACTCTGTTTTGGACTCTATATAACTCTATTTTTCCCATTTGTTTTAGTCATCACACTTTTAAGAAAACATTCAGGTGAGTTTTTCCACTATGCGTTTGTTTATATTTTCCATCTGTGTTGAATCACTTTGTATTGTTTTCATTGGAGTTTATTGTCCTTTAATTACCCTAATTAAATTGATAAGGAATTATAAAATTAATTATTTCTTGAAGTAAAAAAAATTAAAATTATGCACTTTTTATGCTATTTAGCCTCATTTGCATATGCAAATTTATGTTAATTTCACTTCAGTAAAAACCTACACTTCTTTTAAGTTCAAACATGAAGTTTAGAAACTGTGAGAATGTGTATTTGGGGGCAGATTGCCGACATCAGCTGGAAACTAAGAACAATTACATGACTTGAAAATCATGTCATGACAATAATCAGTCCCAAATGGCCCTTTTTTCGGCCCTAACTGACTGAATTTGACTGACTGAATTTGATGAGGCCCCCCCACCCCCTCTAGAACCACCTCTGGTAACACTTCTGTGAGCACAGTGTGTGTGTGTGTGTGTGTGTGTGTGTTCCTCCACCATTATTACTTTATTGTGCAGATCCATACGATAGCTTTTCAAGATATTTAAGGTTTTATTCTGTAAATGTTTTTCAATTATAGTTTATGCAAATGTATTCTTATTAAAGAAAAGTGCATATTTTTTATGCGCATTTTGAAGGTTTTATTTGCATCTTGGTGTTTCTGTCCAGCAGTTTTTATGCAAAATCCCAAAATGTGTATTAAAGGGGTCATGACATGGTTTTTTTTATTGTATTATTATGTTCCCTTAGGTGCAATTATAGTATTAATATATTTTTTTTTAAGAAAAACTTTTAAAATCTAGTGATTTATGACCTTTTCCCACCCTGTTTCTCATCCTCTGATTCAAACAGTCTGATTTGGGGGCGTTTTCCATTTAAGACTTCAGTGTTAACGCCCACTGTTATGATTGGCTAGCGTCAGTGCCTATGTATCAATTATTGACGCCCCCAGCCAGAACAATATGCAAGTAAACTAAGTAAAAACACTGTGATTATTCATAATGAATGAAATTGCGCTTTAAAAGTAGTTTAAAGTTTAAAATAGATTACTTACAGTTTGCGTCGTCGTTGTTCCCAGAATAGTCGGCACGGACTTATCTTTGAGCAACAGTTTTCTGGCAAAGAAAGCATCATATTGAGATTTGTTCTCAAAACAGTCATCCTTAAAATGTACAGAACAAGCGCTTAAGTTAACACTGCCGTGACTGGAACGTCCGCAAAAAATAAACTGCATCCATTTTTCCCTGGCGTCTGGATCTTTCGGCAGCTTATTCAGAGGTTTTGTTTGACCACAGCCAGGAACAGCACATCTGTGTGGCATCGTAATTTTCCTGTGCACAAGTAGTCTCTGTCAGAGCTCGCTGTCCATCGACTGAACACTTGTGAGGCGCGGCGATACTGAAATGAGCGTAGTTGTCTTGCGCTTAAAGCGTAGTTATCTTGTGCTGGAGGCGGTCATATGCAAACGCTGTTACGTCACTTCTAACCGACACGTCACTTCTAACCATGAATCCAGAACGAGCTGTATTTTGAGCTTGATTAAATAAATGATTCGTTTAGAATGGGGAGGACGTCTTAAAATATTAAACTTGCAGGACGTTTTAATGATACAAAGACCTCTTATATACCAAAAGATCAAGGCAAATTTGGTTTCTCATGTCATGACCCCTTTAAAATATGTGGATGCAAACCCAGCTATAGAATAACATTAGCATTTTGTTACCAATAATTTAATAAAAAATAAATGATGAATTCAATAAAGTAAATGATTAATAAAGTCAAGAAATTAAACAGAAATGAACAGTAACGGACTGAGAAAATTACATTTCTATAAAACACAAAAGATTTTGTAATGGCAAACTTTCCGCAGAGGTAAAATCTCTTTTGAACAGCAAAAATGAAGAAATTACAAATGCATCATTTTTGGCACTTTTATAGTCGCACTCCTTATATTTTTTGGTAGGGTTTTGTGGGCTTCTGCAGGTTTGTTTGTTTGGTTTTTGACCACTTAGATTGAGGAAACAAAAATGAAAATCTTTCAAAAATGACCAAATAGTCCAGGAGGGTTAATTGCCTCCATGATGCTCTGAAAAGTGATGTTTGGACCTATAAAACATTATTATATTATTCAATCCTTTTTAACAGTGACTGTGACTCTGGATCATGATTCAGCTCATCCACGTCTCACTGTGTCTGATGATGGGAAACAAGTGAGAGACGGACACACAGAATTTAAAACAGGATGGAGATGAAGAGCAAAGTGACACCTTTGATGAATATCTTGCTGTCCTGGGAAAGGAAGGATTCTCCTCAGGCTGTTTTTACTTTGAGGTGCAGCTGAAGGGGTTAACTGAGTGGGATTTAGGAGTTGCTAAAGAATTAATAAACAGAAAGGGGATGATCGATCTGCTTCCTATAAATGGATTCTGGACTGTGGCTCATAGAAATGGGTTCATGTATGTGGCTTTAGAGTCTAACTTTGCCTCTCTTTTCCGGAGTGGGTGCCCACAGAGGGTGGGTGTGTTTGTGGATTATGAGGAGGGTCTGGTCTCTTTTTTTGATGTGGAGGACAGGTCTCAAATTGTCTCTTTCACTGGCCTGTCTTTCACTGAGAAACTCTACCCATTTTTTGGTTTGGGGTATCTTTGTTCTAAAACCACTGGACAACTGATCATCTGTAATGATTTCTAACAAGATCAACGAATAAATGTGCAATGCCAAAAATAAAAGGGAACACAATTAGAAACATGAGTATAGTAATAGTAATACAATTAAGTTGTTTTATGGAACAACACACACAAAATGTCCCCATTACCTGATGGCATAACACCAAACAGTCCAATTGTCCAGGTGCGTAGACTCAAAAAGGATGATCCAAATGTCAAAAAATGAGTTTCCTCCAAAATAGGAAAAAAGATGTTGCAAAAAGCAGGTTTGGTTATATTGAGCTGATCATTATCACAAGTCTTGCATTCATTGTGGTTAATAGCCTGAACCACACTATTTTATATTCACTAATATACTCATATATTCATATGTACTCATTTTACTCCTCTTTTTCATTTATTAATAATGCATTTTTACATACTGTGGCTGGGAGGAGGGCGGGGCCTGGTCGTGATGCTGCACACCGGCCCCTAATCAGGCTAATCAAGCCCTCGAGAGGTATAAAGCTGACCGGAGGCGGCAGTTCATCAGAGAGAGAGGTACGGGCAGCTGCCCTGTATGTGTTTATGTTTGTGTCTTTTAGTATTATTAAAAGATTATTTCTATTGTCAAGCCGGTCCTCTCCCTTTTACCTTGTTACACAGACTTTGATTGTCTAGTACAAGGAATAGTTCACCTAAAAATGAACGTTGTTGTTAATTACTCACCTTCATGTCATTCCAACCTTTCTTCTGTAAAACCCAAAATAACACAGGCAGGATGGCAGGGCTTCTGTTTTCCATACAAAAAAAAAAGTGATTCATACTGAGCTTCAAAACACACATTAATGCGCCATATAGGTAGTCCATCAAAAGGGCCGTAGCTAGGTATTCGTGGGCCCCCCACCTTTTAAAAAAAATAAACTTTAACCATTGCAATTTTTATTAGTATTTTTAAAGCATATGTTTAATACATGCAAATCCATTTTACTCAGATTTTTTCCTCTTCTATTCATGCCACTCCAAAGGCCCTTCCTCAATAACAGTATAATGCCTTAATAAATAAAACAAAGTCAAAAGAGCCGATTCAATCAGTTTGACAACAAACAATGTAGCAAATTTACAATAGAAACATATAATATATATATATATATATACAGGGTTGGGAGGTTTACTTTTGAAATGTATTCCACTACAAATGTACAGAATACATGCTGTAAAATGTAATCTGTAATGTAGTCCATTAGATTACTCAAGGTCAGTAATGTAATCTAAATACTTTGGATTACTTCTTCAGCACTGGTAGATTTTTTCACTTGTTTTGACTATAAAAACTCTTCCAGTACAGTAAGACAAAATACACATGTTAAAAATATATTCTCTGAAAAAACCCAAATATCTGATGCAGTGTTGTTTCTAAAACAAGATTAATCAAACTGATCTTGTTATAAGGATTTTTAGATATTTTTACAGGAAAACAATACAAAAATGATTATCTTGAATATGATTTTTGCCCTAATATATGTTTAACAACATACAGCTGAGGGAAGGAACGTTATGGTTACTGTCGTAACCTCTGTTCCCTGATGGAGGGAACTAGACTTTGTGTCGATGTGGTGACACTAGGGGTCACTCTTGAGAGCCCCGAAAACCTCCCATTCTTTGAGAAAAAGCCAATGAGAATTGGCAAGTGGAATTTGTATGCCATTCCCCCGGACATACGGGTATAAAAGGAGCTTGAATGCAATTCCATTCAGGTTTTGTGCTGAGGAGCCGAGACAAGGTCCAACCATTTCAGCGGCTAGTACGGTGTGTGGCAAGAGCACAGTAACAATGACGTTCCCCTTCTGTCACTCATTCAACGATTTGTCACGATTTGTAGTGACACTAGGGGTCCCTATGGAAAAATGGCACACCAGCTGAATCGTGTTACGTGAACGAGAGCGTACGTCGTCTTGGCGATTTATATACACTACCGTGTTGTCAGACCAGACCAACACATGCTTGCTCTGGACCAACGGCAATAGCCTCCGCAGGGCAAGTAGTACAACCTGCCACTCTAGGCAGTTGATGTGCCAACCCAGTCACTGTCCTGACCAGGAAACAGGGGCCCCGTTCAAAGAGCAGATGATAATCTTACAGGCTTTTTCTCCCTTTTGCAAGGAGGAAGAGCGCTTGTTAAATACAATCTGCCCAGAGCACCCAGTACCGCCGCTCCCTATAAACAGACTACGCGGTCTGCGTTGGGCATCAACTTCCTATGGGGGCACCATCTTACCCTAGGAGGGCAACCTTAATCAAGTTAGAGTCCTGAAAGGCTCTAATTCCTTCCATCTAAATAATTGTTTCCCTGTTGGTAAACATCTCTGTTTTATAGATATCCCAAACTGTCGTTAGCCATAAAGTATTGATTCTATTCCACCATGTGTGAAAGATTATACTATTGGTAACTGTACAGACTACTGGCGCCCCCTAGTGTCTGTAAAGCATTACGTGTTACATTTTTCATCCTAACATTACATATTTACTCCACTAATGGTTACGGTTAGGTTGGGGCACAGTTGTAAAACAGAGAAATTCTTTATATCTTTAGAAATACATGTTACAGTTTTCTTGTACTGAGTACAACACCTATTAATGAAGCACATATCATTATGTACACTCTTAAAAATAAACGTTCCAAGAAGTTTTTTTTTTTTTTTTGCAGTGATGCCATAGAAGAACCATTAATGGTTCCTCAAAGAACCTTAAGTGAAATATTCTTAAAAGAACCACTTGTGAAGAATGTTTTTATATTTTAAACAACCTTTTCCACAACAAATAACCTGTTGTGCAATGGGAAGGTTTCATGGATGTTAAAGGTTCTCTATGGAACCGTAGATGTCAGTAAAGAACCTTTAATGTTAAGAGTGTAAATCAAACTGTGTTAGGATACAGGTATTATATGCACATTGTTTTTACATTTATGTTGTAAATTAACTTTATCAAACTGTAATATATATGATTAAACACAAATGAGTTCAGTTGTTGACAGTTTTGTTCTGCAGGTAAAATAATGAATTCTTTGAGGATGTCAGTCATCTGGACTTTTGACTTAAACCTGCTGGATATAGCCCAATTTTAACAACATTGTAAATAAAGATTATCTTTAATTTATTACCAGATGTACTCTTACTGTATGTTAACATAATAATATTTACATAATATAATATTTAATTAACACATCCTGTGTACATATAATAATCATGTAACTCCAGAATAATCCACAAGTTGCAGATAAAAGGATTTAAAAGGACATTTCTCATACTGAAACATAAAATGATTTAAATTGTTGGGTTAGGTTGGTAATTATTATTACTCTGTATAATGAACATATGTTTGTTTTTATGACTCCATTTAAAATGTTAATGTCATGATTTGTCTTCTGAATAATTCTTTTATAGAACATTCCAGTTGTCAGTTAATGAGATGACGTTTGTGTTCCTGCAATATTTCTGGTTATTGATCTCATTCATAACAACAGCAGGGGGCGCTGTACTGTCAGACATTCAGGACCAGCACAGTAGTTGTTATTGTTTACATGATTGGGAAGGTCTATAGTCTCTTTATAACTTCAAAATTTCCTGTCTGTGTTTTAAAGAAATGCTTAAAAAGTGAGTTTATGAATGGAAGATATTTTTGAGACATGCACATTTCAAATCTTTCACAATGTAAAAGTAAAACTGATGAAACTGTGGCATTGCCATTAGGCTGGATATCAGGATTTATAGAGAATAAGGACTTAAGTTTTGGTATGTTTCTCACCCAAAGCTATTGTAGTGCTTTCATTTATTTATTTTAGCTTTTGTTTCGAGTTGTTTTTATTTTATTTTGAGTAGCACATAACTTAAGGAAAAGTCTTAATTTGCTCTTTAATCTCTTTGCTGTCCAGGAGACACAATTGAGACATTGAGCCATAGGTGACAGAGATCTCCTTTGTGATGTTTCTGTACTATGTGTTTTATTGAGTCGTGGAGTTGATGGACAGATATCCAGCACTGACGTGTATGACTTTCTTTCTTTTGCTGTGTTTTAAAGCTCAAAATTGTACTCAAAACTCCAGTGGTTAAATCCATGTCTTCAGAAGTGATATGATATGTGTGGGTGAGAAACAGATCAATGTTTAAGTCCTTTTTACTATAAATTGTCCTCCCTGCCCAGCAGAAAGTGGAGATTTATAGGAAAAAGGACTTAAATATTGATCTTTTTGATCACACACACCTATCATATCACTTCTGAAGACATGGATTTAACCACAGGAGTCATTTGGATTACTTTTATGCTCCCTTTGGTAGCTTTTTTTAGCTTAAAAGTTTTGGTACCTGTTGACTTGCATTGTATGGACCAATGCTGATCATGACAAATGTCAAACAAGAGGTAGACAGTTTGCCAGAATTAAAAGGCAGTAAACAGATGCCATGCATTGTATCTACGCTCACCAAATAACTTGTTTTTTAATGTTATGATATTTTCACACTTGGTTTCATTGCTTGGTCTGAACCCGATTCAATTTACAGACAAACAGCTACAAGTAAAAACAAAAAGACATTAGTGTCCATATCTGTGTACAAATTCAATAAAGAGCTTCTTGATTGTAAATAATGATAATGAAGCATGGTTTGGGACAATGATAAATAAGGAGATTTATTTGCAAGTGAATGTCATTCACAATTATGAACACAGTTATAAACACACTGCACAATATTCAATCTAAAATCAATTCTGATGGAGCATGTACAGTATCCTGTAAAATACTGATGTACTCTTCTGCTCAGATTTCACAGAAAAGTGTCATATCTTTATTCATGACTGTTTTAAATCACACACTGGATAGATATTAAATGCACTTTAGATTTGATGTCAGATTATACTGTACATGTATTGCCTAATGTGTACAAATAAGGTACTGTAACAATTTTCATTTTGCACTTCTTAGGGCAATTTAAAACATTAACCTTATCTTGCACTTTTTACTATTGAATTAACTGGTTAAATTGCTAAACTGGAAGAACACATTCTGTGTTTGCCGATTAAACTTGTCATAATAAGTTTATGTTAAGCACAAAATGACTATAGACAACAAGGAAACATTTTATTTTCTAAGGAATGCAAAACAGCAGGTTTTGAATGAAAGATTCATCGTGTTACAAACAAGATCACTTTGGACTTATGTCAACATCCTTTAAACTGTTTCTCAAAAAAATTACAATTACAACAGCCAGTGTTGAGTTGAAGGTAAGTCATGGAAGAATTGAGAAACAAATGTACCTGAACAAGTGTAAGTAAATCTTTAGAGTGTGTAGTAAAGGGTGATTTTAAGGGGAAGGTTTTTTTCAGCATTAAGAGTGAATGTAATACCTAATCTTACATCCTGTATAAACAAACAATTAAATTTGGGTTTTTGAGGTTTTAGAAAAAGGAGGTAAATAAACTTTTCATTTTCACAAATGCCCAAAATGGACAAACAAATAAAATCATCTAGGTTATTGTTGTAACCTCCATTCCCTGATGGAGGGAACGAGACGTTGTGTCGAGTGAAGCGACACTAGGGGACTTTCTTGAAGGCCTTGGTTACCTCTGAACTTGAGAAAAGGCCAATGAGAATTTGGCAGACAGAATGTGCATGTCCCGGGTATAAAGGGAGGGAAGCATGCATCTGTTCATTCAGGTTTTGCACTGAGGACCCGAGACTCCGCCTTCAGAGCAGGCGATAAGGCAGCCCTAAGAACAGCTAGGGCCAAACTGTCCCGGGCAATCAGAGAGGCAAAGCGCGCACTTGCCCAGAGAATCCACAGTCACTTCCAGGACAGCGGTGACACGCGGTGCATGTGGCAGGCCATCACCAACTACAGGATAACATCAGTTGCCTGTGACAAAGATGCCTCCCTTCCAGATGCGCTGAAAGACTTCTATGCTCGGTTTGAAGTGCAGAAGGACGTGGTGGCGAGGAAGACCACCCCTCCTCCCAACGACCAGGTGCTCTGTCTTACCACGGCTGATGTGAGGAAAACTCTACGTAGAGTCAACCCACAGAAGGCTGCTGGACCAGACAACATTCCTGGCAGAGTGCTCAGGGGATGTGCAGACCAGCTAACAGATGTTCTTACCAATATCTTCAACATCTCTCTGAGCAGCGCCGTCATTCCAACGTGCTTCAAGGCCACCACCATCATCCCCATGCCAAATAAGTCTTCAGTGTCCTGCCTCAACGACTACCGTCCCGTCGCACTCACACCCATCATCATGAAGTACTTCGAGAGGCTCGTCATGAGGCACATTAAGACCCAGCTGCCCCCCCTCACTAGACCCACTGCAGTTTGCGTATCGTCCAAACCGTTCAACGGATGACACCATTGCCACAACCCTCCATCTGGCCTCACACGTTCGAATGCTGTTCATAGACTTCAGCTCAGCATTCAACACGACCATTCCTCAGCACCTGATTGAAAAGCTGAACCTGCTGGGCCTGGACACCTCCCTCTGCAACTGGATCCTGGACTTCCTGACTGGGAGACCTCAGTCAGTCCGGATCGGGAACAGCATCTCCACCACCACCACACTGAGCACTGGGGCCCCCCAGGGCTGTGTGCTCAGTCCAGTGCTGTTCACTCTGCTGATTCACGACTTCGCCTTCCACGGCTCCACCACCCGAGCCTCCTACGGCGCCACCACACTCGGCTCCGCCTCCCGAGCCTCCTACGGCTCCGCCTACCGAGCCTCCCTCTGCTACGCCTCCTGAGTCTTCCATGGCTCCGCCTTCCAGGGCTCGGCCTCCTGAGCCTTCCACGGCTCCGCCCCCGGAGTCCTCCGTGGCTCCGCCTTCCACGGCTCCGCCCCCGGAGTCCTCCTTGGCTCCGCCTTCCACGGCTCCGCCCCCGGAAACCCTTCCTCACACGGCTCTGCCAGCTCCCCCAGTAACCATTCCTCTTCCCTGGCCTCCTGTCCTGTGGCCTCTTCCCTGGCCTCCTGACCCTCTCCCTGTCCTGTGGCCTCTTCCCTGGCCTCCTGTCCTGTGGCCTCTTCCCTGGCCTCCTGACCCTCTCCCTGTCCTGTGGCCTCTTCCCTGGCCTCCTGACCCTGTCCTGTGGCCTCTTCCCTGGCCTCCTGACCCTGTCCTGTGGCCACCTCCCTGGCCTCCCGGACCTGGTTCCTGTCCTGTGGCTACCTCCCAGGCCTCCTAAACTAGTCCCTGCCCTGTGGTCACCTCCCAAGCCACCTAGCCCAGTCTCTGTCCTGCGGCCACCTCCCAGGCCGCCTGACCCTGTGCCCATTATATGGCCGCCTGCAGAACTAGTACCTGTCCTGGGGTCACCTTCCAGGCCCCCTGACCCAGTCTCTGCCCTATGGCTGCCTCCCGGTCCTCCCGACCCAGTCCCAACCTTGAAGTAATTCCCTTGGTTTCCCGACTGGTCTGCTCCAGTTCCCTTTGTCTCCTGGCCACCCGCCTTTCTGCTATGTTCCCCCTGACCTTGTCTTGAACTGCCTGTTTGCCCCTGGGACCCTCTTGAACTGCCTGTTTGCCCCCTGTGCCTCCCTGAACCACTTCTGTTCCCCTACACTCTTTGGACATTTTGCCTTTTTTATTTTTATTATTTATGGAGCATCTGGAATCCGCTCCTTAAAGGGCGAGCTCCTGTAATATTCTAATTTGACTTTTGTTTTTGTACTTTTATTTTGAAATTTCTTGTTTTCTAGTCCTTGTCAATTCCTGTTTTCCCTTGTTCATGTGTCCGGTTTTCATTGGTTTATTGTTTGATTACTTTGATTCAGTTCTAGTTTGTCATTGGTTTTAGTTAATTGTCTTGTTATCTTGTTTGAAAGTTCTGTTTGTTTATTGGCCTTTGTTTCCCGTGTCTTGTGTATTTAAACCCTCATGTTTGCCTTTGTAACTTGTCAGGTATTGCACTTGTAACCTTGTTGTTCTGCCATAGTCTAGTCTAGCCTTTGTGTTTGTGTAACCTTGTTGTTTAGCCATAGTTTAGTCTTACCTGTGTACTTGTAACCTTGTTGTCCTGCTATAGTTTAGTCTTGCCTGTGTACATGTAACCTAGTTGTCAAGCCATAGTTTAGTCCAGTTTGTATACATGTACCTTGTAGTGTTGTTCCTGTCCAGCCTTAGCCTTAGCCTTAGTTATTTCATGTCGTGTCTAGTTTTGTCATTATTAGTTTGGTCCTTGGTTTCTTGTTTTGTTTTCTTTCACTTTCATAGTTAGGGATATTGTTTCACGTTATAAGAATAAACTGCACTTGGGTTCATCTTTACTTTATCATCATTGTTTCTGCCTGTTTTGTCAACACCGTTACAATAGGTATATATATATATACATACGTATTTTATATAGGTATTTTATTTAGTTGTGTAGTCTCATGTGGTTCTGTATTTGTACTATGTTGTTTTTATGTAGCACCATCGTCCTGGAAGAACGTTGTCTCGTTTCACTGTGTACTGTACTAACTGTATATGGTTGAAACGACAATAAAAACGACTTGACTTGACCATTGCATTGGCTCGGTTCAGTGTCTCTGTTCGGACGCCGCCAAAAGGAGGCAGGGGCCTGGCGAACTGAATCGCGTAGCTGAGTCGGATGGTCCTGGCTAGCCAGCGTGACGGGTTGGGAAGTGAGAGCCACGCATCCAAGCTCCGTGCGAGAGAAGACTCGAAGCACTTACCTCCGAAGCACCTGGCAGGGGGAAGGTTAGTGACTGAGGAGGAGAAGGTCCCATGTAGGCGTCCTCTAGACTCGTCAGAACCGACCCGCTGGGAGGCAGCAGTCGTGGGTCCGGAGGCGAGGGGTCTGCGTCCGGTACTGCTGGAGTGTGGCACCGGGCTGCCGTGAGAATGGAATTTGTGGGCCAGATGACCCAGGGAATGAAGAAATTGTTCTTTTGAGAATATGGGTACAGAGCACAGCCCGCGCTGGAACGGTGGCGGGGCATGATGTCGGATATGGCCTTCATCTGTCTCTTCACCGCGAGAACTGTTGGATTAAGTCATCGACAGTGTCGCCGAATAGACCGAGTTGGGAGACAGGGTGTTGAGAAAGCGAGCTTTGTCTACCTCCCACATCTTGACCAGGTTCAGCCATAGGTGACGTTCCTGGACCACGAGGGTGGCCATCGTCTGCCCGAGTGTCCGCGCTGTGACCTTCGTGGCCAGCTCGGGGGGATGGAGGGAGTAAACAGACTGGCCGTGAGGCGAGCCGCTCTCACTTCGAGCTCGGACGGAAATCAACGAGCATGCCGGGGGGCGGGTGGTTCATGGGGATCTACCTGGCGAAACCGAGCCAGCTGCCATCCCCAAATTGCTTCAATCACCCACCGGGTCATCCTCAATCTGTGGGAAGAAGGAGTGACACGGGGGGCGGCTGGAGTGGCGTTCCTCATTAAGAAGGAAAGCTGCGACCGCAACGTCGCCATGGTTAATTTCTCGCAGTGAGAACATGAACCATCCACAAACACCGCCTCAGTGTGATCGCGGCCCAGACACACGAGGCAGCATATATGACTGTCAGGAGTGGAGAGAAATTGACCGCATCCAGGAACTACACAGGGGCGGAAGGGCATCTTTACAAAGATGCGTCCTGAAAAGGATGTTCAACGCCAGCTGTGTATTGCTCTTTTAGAGAAAATAAACTCTTATATAAATACTCTCTTTTAGCAGGGCTGTCGATGCGCCCATGGGGCAAAGCTGCACTGTCATGCAGAGAAGGAGAAAGCCGCTGATACAACAGCTGAATCGTGTTACGTGAACGAGAGCGTACGCCGTCTTGGCGATTTATATACGCTACCGTGTTGTCAGACCAGACCAACACATGCTTGCCCTGGACCAACGGCAATAGCCTCCGCAGGGCGAGCAGTACAGCCAGCCACTCTAGGCAGTTGATGTGCCAACCCAGTCACTGTCCTGACCAGGAAACATGGGCCCCGTTCAAACAGCAGATGATAATCTTACAGGCTTTCTCTCCCTTTTGCAAGGAGGAAGAGCGCTTGTTAAATACAATCTGCCCAGAATACCCAGTACCGCCGCTCCCTATAAACAGACTACGCAGTTTGCGTTGGGCATCAACTCCCTATGGGGGCACCATCTTACCCTAGGAGGGCACCAGAAAGTCCTCCGGCTGCCCTTACTCGCACGTTATATATTATTGAAGGACCCGAAAGCAGTTGCGGAACACAAATGATCACTTTGTGCTCATATCACGTGAACCCCCCAATTTGACCAGCGTGATTGAGTGCACCAGTCCATTTAGACTAACAGACCAGCTCTTTGCATACTTTAGAGGCGCTCCAAAGGCATGACAGTCTCTTAACTGAGACAATCCAACTGGATAGTAGAAGCAATTGCATTTGCCTACAATTCACAGGGCATGAGGTGCCCAATTGGAGTTAAAGCCCACTCAAGGTGTAGCTTCCTCTTTGGCATGGGTAAAGGGCCTTTCCTGGTTGGACATCTACCTGGCTGAAGGATGGGCCTCCCATAATACTTTTGCAAGGTGTTATCTGTGAAGGAATAATAATTGTTCACTGGCATTTGGCATGAACATATGGAATAATTGGCTTACTTCCCCTTAATCAAGTTAGAGTCCTGAAAGGCTCTTAATTCCTTCCATCTAAATAATTGTTTCCCTGTTGGTAAACATCTCTGTTTTACAGATATCCCAAACTGTCGTTAGCCATAAAGTATTGATTCTATTTTACCATGTGTGAAAGATTATACTATTGGTAACTGTACAGACTACTGGCGCCCCCTAGTGTCTGTAAAGCATTAAGGGTTAAATTTTTCATAACATTACATATGTACTCCACTAATGGTTAGGGTTAGGGTTGGGGATTGGTTGGTGGGGCACAGTTGTAAAACAGAGAAATTCTTTATATCTTTGGAAATATATGTTACAGTTTTCTTGTATTGAGTACAACACCTATTAATGAAGTACAGATCATTATGTACACTCTTAAAAATAAATGTTCCAAGAAGTTTTTTATTTTTTTTTTTTGCAGTGATGCCATAGAAGAACCATTAATGGTTCCTCAAAGAACCTTAAGCGAAAGATTCTTAAAAGAACCACTTGTGAAGAATGTTTTTATATTTTAAACAATCTTTACCACAACAAATAACCTGTTGTGCAATGGGAAGGTTTCATGGATGTTAAAGGTTCTCTATAGAACCGTAGATGCCAGTAAAGAACATTTAATGTTAAGAGTGTAAATCAAACTGTGTTAGGATACAGGTATTATATGCACATTGTTTTTACATTTATGTTGTAAATTAACTTTATCGTTGTTTTTTTATTGTTATTTGATCAAACTGTAATATATATGATTAAACACAAATGAGTTCAGTTGTTGACAGTTTTGTTCTGCAGGTAAAATGATCAATTATTTGAGGATGTCAGTCATCTGGACTTTACACTTAAACCTGCTGGATATAGCCCAATTTTAACAACATTGTAAATAAAGATTATCTTTAATTTATTACCAGATGTACTCTTACTGTATGTTAACATAATAATATTTACATAATATAATATTTAATTAACACATCCTGTGTACACATAATAATCATGTAATCCCAGAAGAGGATTACACCAAATGATATGTTTGTTTTTATGACTTCATTTAAAATGTTAATGTCATGATTTGTCTTCAGAATAATTCTTTTATAGAACATTCCAGCTGTCAGTTAATGAGATGACGTTTGTGTTCCTGGAATATTTCTGGTTATTGATCTCATTCATAATAACAGCAGGGGGCGCTGTACTGTCAGACATTCAGGACCAGCACAGTAGTTGTTATTGTTTACATGATTGGGAAGGTCTATAGTCTCTTTATAACTTCATACTTTCCTGTCTGTTTTTAAAGAAATGCTTAAAAAGTGAGTTTATGAATGGACGATATTTTTGAGACATGCACATTTCAAATCTTTCACAATGTAAAAGTAAAACTGATGAAACTGTGGCATTGCCATTAGACTGGATATCAGGATTTATAGAGAATAAGGACTTAAGTTTTGGTATGTTTCTCACCCAAAGCTATTGTAGTGCTTTCATTTATTTATTTTAGCTTATGTTTGAGTTGTTTTTATTTTATTTCGAGTAGCACGTAACTTAAGGAAAAGTCTCAATTTGCTCTCCATTTAATCTCATTGCTGTCTAGGAGAAACAATTGAGACATTGAGCCATAAGTGACAGAGATCTCCTTTGTGATGTTTCTGTACTATGTGTTTTATTGAGTCGTGGAGTTGATGGACAGATATCCAGCACTGACCTGTATGACTTTCTTTCTTTTGCTGGACACAAACAAAGGTTTTTAGAAGAATATCTGAGCTGTGTTTTAAAGCTCAAAATTGTACTCAAAACTCCAGTGGTTAAATCCATGTCTTCAGAAGTGATATGATATGTGTGGGTGAGAAACAGATCAATGTTTAAGTCCTTTTTACTATAAATTCTCCTCCCTGCCCAGCAGAAAGTGGAGATTTATAGGAAAAAGGACTTAAATATTGATCTTTTTGATCACCCACACCTATCATATCACTTCTGAAGACATGGATTTAACCACAGGAGTCATTTGGATTACTTTTATGCTCCCTTTGGTAGCTTTTTTTAGCTTAAAAGTTTTGGTACCTGTTGACTTGCATTGTATGGACCAATGCTGATCATGACAAATGTCAAACAAGAGGTAGACAGTTTGCCAGAATTAAAGGTCAGTAGACAGATGCCATGCATTGTATCTACACTCACCAAATAACTTGTTTTTTAATGTTATGATATTTTCACACTTGGTTTCATTGCTTGGTCTGAACCCGATTCAATTTACAGACAAACAGCTACAAGTAAAAACAAAAAGACATTAGTGTCCATATCTGTGTAAAAATTCAATAAAGAGCTTCTTGATTGTAAATAATGATAATGAAGCATGGTTTGGGACAATGATAAATAAGGAGATTTATTTGAAAGTGAATGTCATTCACAATTATGAACACAGTTATAAACACACTGCACAATATTCAATATAAAATCAATTCTGATGGAGCATGTACAGTATCATGTAAAATACTGATGTACTCTTCTGCTCAGATTTCACAGAAAAGTGTCATATCTTTATTCATGACCATTTTAAATCACACACTGGATAGATATTAAATGCACTTTAGATTTGATGTCAGATTATTCTGTACATATATTGCCTAATGTGTACAAATAAGGTACTGTAACAATTTTTATTTTGCACTTCTTAGGGCAATTTAAAACATTAACCTTATCTTGCACGTTTTACTATTGAATTAACTGGTTAAATTGCTAAACTGGAAGAACACATTCTGTGTTTGCCGATTAAACTTGTCATAATAAGTGTATGTTAAGCACAAAATGACTATAGACAACAAGGAAACATTTTATTTTCTAAGGAATGCAAAACAGCAGGTTTTGAATGAAAGATTCATCGTGTTACAAACAAGATCACTTTGGACTTAACATCCTTTAAACTGTTTCTCAAAAAAAATTACAATTACAACAGCCAGTGTTTAGTTGAAGGTAAGTCATGGAAGAATTGAGAAACAAATTTTAGAGTGTGTGGTAAAGGGTGATTTTAAGGGGAAGGTTTTTTCAGCATTAAGAGTGAATGTAATACCTAATCTTACATCCTGTATAAACAAACAATTAAATGAGGGTTTTTGAGGTTTTAGAAAAAGGAGGTAAATAAACTTTTCATTTTCACAAATGCCCAAAATGGACAAACAAATAAAATCATCTAGGTTATTGTTGTAACCTCCATTCCCTGATGGAGGGAACGAGACGTTGTGTCGAGTGAAGCGACACTAGGGGACTTTCTTGAAGGCCTCGGTTACCTCTGAACTTGAGAAAAGGCCAATGAGAATTTGGCAGACAGAATGTGCATGTCCCTCCCCCGGACATACGGGTATAAAGGGAGGGAAGCATGCATCTGTTCATTCAGGTTTTGCAATCAGAGAGGCAAAGCACACGCCCAGAGAATCCACAGTCACTTCCAGGACAACGGTGACACGCGGCGCATGTGGCAGGGCATCCAGGCCATCACCAACTACAGGACAACATCAGTTGCCTGTGACAAAGATGCCTCCCTTCCAGATGCGCTGAACGACTTCTACGCTCGGTTTGAAGTGCAGAACGACGTGGTTGCGAGGAAGACCACCCCTCCTCCCAACAACCAGGTGCTCTGTCTTACCACGGCTGATGTGAGGAAAACTCTACGTAGAGTCAACCCACGGAAGGCTGCTGGACCAGACAACATTCCTGGCAGAGTGCTCAGGGGATGTGCAGACCAGCTAGCAGATGTTCTTACCGACATCTTCAACATCTCTCTGAGCAGCGCCGTCATTCCAACGTGCTTCAAGGCCACCACCATCATCCCCATGCCAAATAAGTCTTCAGTGTCCTGCCTCAACGACTACCGTCCCGTCGCACTCACACCAATCATCATGAAGTGCTTCAAGAGGCTCGTCATGAGGTACATTCTTCCCCCAAGCCATCAGACTCCTCAATACTCAGAGACTGGTTTGACACACACACACACACACACACACACACACACACACACACACACACACACACACACACACACACACACGTGTCCTGAGTGCACTTTAATTACTGTCACTTTATTACTGTCTGCTACCTCAATAACTGCTATCTAGAACACTATCTCATAGTATGTTGTGTTTACGTTTTTAGAAACTGTCATCTTTTTGCACTACTGTGTACTGGTCGGCGCTGCACTGTCTGTCACTGTGTCTATTGTCCTGTTCATTGTCAGAAATTTCTTGTACTGTCCCGTACTTTTGGCACATGTTCGCACGTGCACTTTATATATGTATATAGGTATTTTATTTAGTTGTGTAGTCTCATGTGGTTCTGTATTTGTATTATGTTGTTTTTATGTAGCACCATGGTCCTGGAGGAACGTTGTCTCGTTTCACTGTGTACTGTACTAACTGTATATGGTTGAAACGACAATAAAAACGACTTGACTTGACCATTGCAGTGGCTCGGTTCAGCGTCTCGGTTCGGACACCGCCAAAAGGAGGCAGGGGCCTGGCGAACTGAATCGCGTAGCTGAGTCGGATGGTCCTGGCCAGCCAGCGTGACGGGTTGGGAAGTGAGAGCCACGCATCCAAGCTCCGTGCGAGAGAAGACTCGAAGCACTTACCTCCGAAGCACCTGGCAGGGGGAAGGTTAGTGACTGAGGAGGAGGAGGTCCCGTGTAGGCGTCCTCTAGACTCGTCAGAACCGACCCACCGGGAGGCAGCAGTCGTGGGTCCGGAGGCGAGGGGTCTGCATCAGGTACTGCTGGAGTGTGGCACCGGGCTGCCGTGAGAATGGAATTTGCGGGCCAGATGACCAGGTAATTAAGAAATTGTTCTTTTGAGAATATGGGTACAGAGCACAGCCCGCGCTGGAACGGTGGCCGGGCATGATGTCGGATATGGCCTTCATCTGTCTCTTCACCGCCGAGAACTGTTGGACGAAGTCATCGACAGTGTCGCCGAATAGAGTTGGGAGACAGGGTGTTGAGAAAGCGAGCTTTGTCTACCTCCCACATCTTGACCAGGTTCAGCCATAGGTGACGTTCCTGGACCACTAGGGTGGCCATCGTCTGCCCGAGTGTCCGCGCTGTGACCTTCGTGGCCAGCTCGGGGGGATGGAGGGAGTAAACAGACTGGCCGTGAGGCGAGCCGCTCTCACTTCGAGCTCGGACGGAAATCAACGAGCATGCCGGGGGCGGGTGGTTCATGGGGATCTACCTGGCGAAACCGAGCCTGCTGCCATCCCCAAATTGCTTCAATCACCCACCGGGTCATCCTCAATCTGTGGGAAGAAGGAGTGACGTGGGGGGCGGCTGGAGTGGCGTTCCTCTTTAAGAAGGAAAGCTGCGACCGCAACGTCGCCATGGTTAATTTCTCGCAGTGAGAACATGAACCATCCACAAACACCGCCTCAGTGTGATCGCGGCCCAGACACACGAGGCAGCATATATGACTGTCAGGAGTGGAGAGAAATTGACCGCATCCAGGAACTACACAGGGGCGGAAGGGCATCTTTACAAAGATGCGTCCTGAAAAGGATGTTCAACGCCAGCTGTGTATTGCTCTTTTAGAGAAAATAAACTCTTTTATAAATACTCTCTTTTAGCAGGGCTGTCGATGCGCCCATGGGGCAAAGCTGCACTGTCATGCAGAGAAGGAGAAAGCCGCTGATATGTGCCAACAGCAGAGGTGAGTGGAAAAGTAAGTGATCTCACCTTGCTGATCGCACAACCGGTTGGCTCCGAAGAAGAAATTTGAATGAACAGATGCATGCTTCCCTCCCTTTATACCCGTATGTCCGAGGGAGGGACAGGCAAATTCTGTCTGCTAAATTCTCATTGGCCTTTTCTCAAGTTCAAAGGTAACCGAGGTCTTCAACAAAGTCCCCTTGTGTCACGTCGCTTGACACAATGTTGAAGTGAGCGACAGAAGTGGAACTTGCAATAATGTTGTATTTGACCTGTAATAGTGCACATGTATAAAGTGAGTGAGAGATCTGTTATTAACAATAAGCCACAGACATTTCAAGTAGAGGTGCTAACAGATGTTGGATGTCATCCAGTGGAAAGAGGAAGAGTGATTCCTAAGAAAAGGTGTGTGTCTAATGTTGTATGAAGTCACAAGAGATGTAAAATTGAGAAAATTCTTAAATCAATAATGACTCACATAAAAAGAATCTGGTCATATCAGTAGCAGAGTAAAAGCTGTTTTACAGCGTATTTTCACACAGACTGTGTCTACATGCTGAGATCACATGACCAGCTGAATTTAACTAGCTTTATCTTGCAACTTCTCTATTATTAAATACTTTTGTTCACAGAATAAATTAATCATGACTGACAGCAAAGAGTATATTTTCACAATTGCATTGATAAATGGAGTGGTGGTGGTGTAGTGGGCTAAAGCACTGAACTGGTAAGCAGAAGGTTGCTGGTTCAATCCCCACAGCCACCACCATTGTGTCCTTGAGCAAGGCACTTAACTCCAGGTTGCTCCGGGGGGATTGTCCCTGTAATAAGTGCACTGTAAGTCGCTTTGGATAAAAGCGTCTGCCAAATGCATAAATGTAAATGTAAATAATGGTTAGCAAATGACAAAAATTTGACATATTTTTTTGTTTGAACTTTCCCTTGAAGAACACTATCTGCTGAGGTGAAGACACTAGACCTTTAGGACAAGTTTCAACACGTTTGTCTTTCTCTTCTAACGAACAGTATAATGTAGTTGGACCCACTGATCCTGTTCTTGTTGTAGCTTGTGAAGATGTGATTCTGCCCTGTTACATCAAACTCAACACCAGTGCTGTAGTTATGAGAGAGGAGTTGTTTAGACTTGTGTGACAGCTTCTTTGCTCTCTTTGTGGGAGATGGCGAAATCCAACTCAAAAAGTTATTTTTTTTCAATAAACAAAACTTTCTTTTCGGCTTCATAAATGTGCACACACACAGGCTTTCTCTCTCTCTCTCTCTCTCTCTCTCGCCCCCAATATCTGGAGAGAAAATCCACCCCGTCCTGTGGACCACCTCGATTTTAAAAGCCTGGAGTGCCAGATACCAACAGCTGATACACGCATTGGCATCAGTCATATGATGGAGCCATTGGAGGTGGACATGGTCTGAACAGAGGGTGAAAGTACACCCCAACAGATAGTACCGGAGGGTGAGGACAACCCTCTTGAAGGCCAAACACTCCTCAGTGGTGCTGTCCTTAGTCTCACTCATCCAGAGTTTACGACTAATGTACAGCACAGGACGCTTCTGGCAATCCACCATCTGGGACAGAACCGCTCCCAACCCTCTGTCCCATGCATCCGTCTGCAGATAAAGATAAAGGGGAGAGTGAAGTCAGGAGAGTGCTATATTGGTTCACCACACAGTGCAGCCTTCACTTGCGTGAACGCCATCTGACATGACTCCGTCCACTGAACCGGATCTGGTTCTCCCTATTCAATCAGTGGGCTGGTGATGGTCGAATAGTTAGGCACAAACCTACGATAATAGTAGCCAGCCAGCCTCAGGAACTGTTTCACATTCTTTTTGGTCTTAGGTCTTGGGCAGGCTGCAATCATTGCAGTCTAATCAATTTGCAGCCACACCTGTCCTTAACCCAAGTGGAAGCCCAGATACCATACTTCCACCTGTACAATTGCACACTTCTTAAGGTTAATCCTTGAGTCCCATCCATCTCAACAACTTCAGGACAGCCCTCAGATGCTCCAGGTGCCACTGCCTATCATTACTGTAAATAATTATATCATCCATGTAATGTGTCCCGTGGTGCCATTCTCACTCGAGACTCGAGTCTGGAGCCAGTGATGAAGCAGTCTCATATGCATCAACCCGAGAGGTGTGCATATAAGACCCTGAGTTGAGGACGCAATATGCCCCAGGAGACTCTGAAACAGTTTCAGTGGAACAGCTGTTTTCTGTCTGAACGCCTTCAAGTCCCCAGATCGCCCCCAGTGCTAACTGACACAGCCTTAAACCCGTAGGTAGAAGCACCGAGGCGGAGAGCCGCTGGGGTGGCTTTTCCCTCTGATGAAGGAAAACCCTCGACCGCAACGTTGCCATGGTCACACGCTCTCATAGTGAGAACATGACCCGTTCACGTTCATGGGCAGCACCCAAGGACGTGAGACAGCGATCGTGGCCATGGGAAGTGGAGATAACAATCGCAAACCACAAATTACACACAGACAGAAAGGCATCTTTAAAAAGATCAGTTCCACTCTTTTAGAGGAAATATACTTTTTTATTTGCAAGAATATATACTCTTTTAGACTGCTGAAGAGCCCAGGGGTGTTCTCTGCACTCCACTGGTGCAAGAGGAGGAGAAGCCGCTGTCATGGGCCGTAAATCCAACAGCTTTGCAGAGATGAATGGATCAGCGGAGGAATTCAGCTCCCTGAAACACAACCGCTCAGCTCCGAAGAGAAATCTGAATGAGTGGTTGCGAGCCATCTGCTTTTATACCCATATGTCTGGGGGAGTGGCATGAAAATTCCCCTCGCCAATTCCTATTGGCCTTTTTTCAAAGATCAGAGGCTCCCAAGAGTGACCCGTACTGTCACTACATCGACACAACGTCGAGCAAGTGACAGATAGGGAACCAAATCTGTTGTATACAGATGCAAGGGCATGTAATGGCAGAAGGATATTTTGCATAAATATAAATAGACAGCTGTGTATTGCACATATTAATTGCTCAATGGGGCAGTTTTAACTCTTCATGATATGGATAGCCTGAGGCAAAAAACTGTTCTAGGTTCTGGTGCTCAGTGCTCTGTAGTGCTGGCCAAATGGCAACAGTTCAAGGTGAGTGGCATCCAGAGTGATTTTTCAAGCCCTTTTCCCTCATTTTGAAAGTGTACAGTTCTTGAAGGTATGACAGGGGACAACCAATAATCCGCTCAGTCTTCTGATGTCCGATTTGGTAGCTGAACCAAACCAGACAGATACTGAAGTGCAGAGAACAGACTCAGTGACTGCTGAGTATAGATCTGGATTAGCAGCGCCTGTGGCAGGTTGAAATTCCTTTAACTGGCAAAGGAAGTACAACCTCTGCTGGGCCCTTTTCACAATGGAGTCAATGTGGGTCTCCCACTTCAGGGCCTGTGAGATGGTAGTGTCCAGGAACCTGAGTGACTCAATTGCTGCCACAGTGTTGTTAATTAATTAAACATGAGTAGTGCCATAAAATATATTTAAGTGCAGGTACTGTAGGCTCCTTTATCAATGTAACATTAAAAATGCTTCATTCTGTTTTGTGTAATTTGTAAAACCTGGTCAGCGTTAGAGAACGGCCAATGTACTTATAAATCAAATTCACGTGGGACATTTAACAAAAGTCTGCAATAGTTGTATTGTGAGATTTACCATTGAAGCTCAATAGATATGAAATATCAACAGTGCACTGCTGCAGGTTAAGTGTATTTGATCTGTTGTTCAGGAGCTGAGACAATCGGAAAGGGAAAAAATATATTATTAAGGGGCAAATTATTACATTGAAATCAGTCCCATTAATGCCAAAAACACGATTTATTGTTTTAATCAGCTGACAGACTATATAATGTAGAAATAAATGCCTTCCCATGAATAAATCTCTGCATGTAGATACACTGAACGCTGTTACTGGAAACACCTGAGCCACTCAGCAGAATGTGGAAGCAGTTGTGCAAGTTAAATAATACTTTAATCTGCCCAACTCTGACGTCCACAGCACACAGAGAATGTTTCAGCCCACTGTTTATCATCTAGAAGGGAGGAGCTGTGACATCACTTCAAGTGAAATGAGAATGTAAATCTAAACAGGAAGGTCTAATGCTGGATTCATAC
The DNA here is from genome assembly GCF_025860055.1 of Xyrauchen texanus. NCBI lineage: Eukaryota > Metazoa > Chordata > Actinopteri > Cypriniformes > Catostomidae > Xyrauchen > Xyrauchen texanus. The sequence goes on along the minus strand of NC_068283.1, from coordinate 41,672,544 downwards.
AATGTTCTTGCAAGAACGTAATATTAACAGAATTTATTCAGAGACTCACAATTATTAACACTTAATACTGAGTTTAAGGTAAGTTTTGGACTAATTGAGAAGTTGAGAGAATTTTTCCTGAACAGTGTACGTCAGACATGAATGTCATTTGAGGGCAGGTAGATGTTTTCAACATTTAGATTGAATGTAATTGTTTTTTAATGTTAAATAATTTAAACACCAGACTAACCAGTGATTGAAGTTGACTGTGTGAAAAAGTCAAAGGTAACATTGTAATATATTGTTTTGTCTTTATAGCATTTGTGTCCTTCAGAGATGAAGATCATTTATATGACTCTACTGATCATCTCTGGAATAACAGATTCAAGATCAGGTAATTTATTTTTTGCATTTCATATAGAGATGTTTACAGTAGTTGGATATAGAAGAGCTGATGTGCTCATGATGTACTCGAGAGTGTTTTCAGGAAGTTGTCTCTAGTGCAGGGTTATGAAAAATACATGAAAGAAATTTAGCATAATGAAGGGAAAAATGATAATTATTTAATGTTCTTCTGTTATAAATCTCCAGAATAGATCGTCTCTGTCTGATTTAAAAGAATAGTTCACCCACACATGAAATCTCTCTCCATTTACTCATCCTCATGTTGTTCCAAGCCAGTATTTCTTTCATGAAACACAAAAGGAGATGTTAGGTAGCAAGTTTATGCTGCTCTTTTCAATACAATCAAAGCATAGTGACAGCATTGGTGTGTCCAGACGTTATTCATTGGCCGATGTGGGGCAATTTTCAGGAATTTCACATATGTCATCATTTAAGTGAATAATCATCAACCGCAAAAAGCATGTGGAAGATTATGAATAACATGCACTTTCAATTATATTTTGTAATATATTTTGTGATTAGTCTATTTTGCAAATAAACTTAGTGAATGTGAGTACTAGAATTTTCCTCTTTCAATACATTTTCAATCACTGTATTTTAATGCATTTTTGTTTAGTATCTACCATTAATTTATTCATGTGACCCTTTCTCTAATTAAAGTTTATTGTATGGATTGTAAAATATTAAACACTAAAACTACTACCTCAACTAAATTTATCAGACCTGCTTAATTGTTTACAAGTAAAGGGTGCACTTCTGTGTCACGTAACTGACATGCATGTTCATTATGCTCCATTTTCAAGGGCTCACCTATTCCCTAATCCCTTCGAAGGCTTTACGCTCCAGAGTGAGAGCTTTGGCAGGTTGAAGGGTGTAGGGCTCAAAAATACTGAATATTTTAAATGCACTTTAACTAAACACATGAAAGCAGAATAAAAGTAATTAAAATAGTGGTTTAATAAATGTCTTATGAAGTGATACATTTGGTTTTGGGTGAGAACAGTCCTTTTTTAATATAAATCTCCACTTTCACTTTCTCCTTCCTATGTTTTTGGCTATTTGCATTCTCAGTGAATATCGCCACCTACTGGGCTTTGAGAAGCATTTTAGGAAAAAGGACGTAAATATTGATCTGTTTCTCTCCCACACCTATCATATTTCTTCTGAAGACATGAATTTAACCACTGAAGTAAGGCTTCAAAGTTTTGGTACCTAAAATCAAGTTGTAGAACTCTTAAATTTTCCATTTTCATTAAAAATCATCACTGGAAATCATAAAATAAAGTTATTAGTCTTTAGGCCCACAGTGAGCAAGCCAAAGGTGACTGTTGTCAGGAACCTAAAACTCCATGAGATGTTGGTTAATGGAGATGAAATGGGGAAAACAAATTAATAAATTAAAATGTGCATGTCTGCAATTCTACTAAAGACCTTTTCAGACATTATTAGATTTCTGGACTTATGTCTGTAAAGTAATTCTTTCTGAGGATGTTTGTTGATTACCGTAGATTTGTTTGGGATGAGCAATATCTGTAAAAATCATTGCAGAGATGGGTGTGTTTACTGTATTTACTGCATGAATTTAATGACACGGCTTTTCATAGCGCCTTTACGACAAGTTTTGACAATTTTGTCTTTCTCTTCTAACAGAGCAGTATAATGTTGTTGGACCCACTGATCCTGTTCTTGCTGTGGCTGGTGAAGATGTGATTCTGCCCTGTTACATCAAACCCAACAGCAGTGCTGTGGACATGAGAGTGGAGTGGTATAGACTTGATTTACAAGACTCAGTTGTGCATCTCTATCAGGATCATAAAGACACAAATACAGATCAGATTCAGTCTTACAGAGGGAGAACAAAACTGTTCAAACAAGAACTACAGAGAGGAAACACATCACTCAAACTCTCAACAGTTCAACTCTCTGATGAAGGACTTTATAAGTGTTTCATTCAGTCTGAATCCTGGTATGATGACATCACTGTTAATGTCACAGTTGAAGGTGAGCAAACCAGCATTGAGAGTTGTGATACAGTACATGTTTTGTATTTGATGCTGTTCTATAATATTTTTGGTGCTGGTCAGTAACAAATTAACACAAAGAGACAGAACAAAAACAACTTTATCTGTTTTTTCAATGTTGATCTCTGTAGCTGTAGGAACTCCTCCACTGATCACAATAGATGGGTTTGATCATTCTGGAGGGGTTCATCTACACTGTGAAATCAAAGGCTGGTACCCTGAACCTGAGCTTGTGTGGCTGGACCGTGAAGGAGTCACTTTGAAATCTGAAGCTACAGACACACACAGAGACACAGACGGATTCAGAGTGAAACACACCATCACTGTATATAATAGTGACAGCAAATATCACTGCAGAGTCAAACTGAGACATCACATGCTGGAGACAGAGATTATTACCTCCAGTAAGTACTGAAACTGCTTTTGCATTTATTCAGGATCTGAATTATATTTCTGTTTGTGTTCTGGCTGGAAGTCTATTGTAGACTTACAATCTCATCAGATCATCCCTAAATTAATGTCAATCTTCAAACCATGCTGGTCTAAAGTTATGAAAACATTTTGACAAATCAAATGATTTGTCATTTTACACAACAATAAATGTAATGCTGAAAATTCAGAAAAACAGAAACTACTTGTCACAATGTATTGGTGTATTGAAATCACACTTGGGAGATGTCTTTGCCATCCTGCTTTGAGGAGACATTGGTATTTTGGGTACAGAACCTCTACTGATCAAGAAATATAAATAAATAAATAATGATATTTATACTTTTTGTACATTTTGTATAATTTGGCCTTGAGTCCAGAAGCATCACCAGTAACTGAGTTTCTGAGTGGGTGGCCCAAGATAAATGATCAATTGCATGAGATCTGTACACTTATTTATTTACAACTTCAACTTTTCGCTAATTGTTTCCATGTTTTTAGGACATTTACTCATTTTAAAAGATAAATCAACAATATTCCAGTTTGAGTACATTTGAGCTCTGGAAAGAATTAAGAGACCGTTTCAAATGTTCAGTTTCTCTGGATTTACTATTTATAGGTGTAGGTTTGAGTAAAATTAAAAATACTTGTTTTTTTACTACTGAAAACATTTCTTTCAAGTTACAAATAAAAATAGTGTCATTTAGAGCATTTATTTGCAGAAAATGTGTCTGGTCAAAATAACAAAAATGCCGTGTTTTCACACCTCGAATAATGCAAAGAAAACAAATTCATATTCATTTATAAACAACACAATACTAATGTTTTAAATTAGGAAGAGTTCATAAATCAATATTTGGAGGAATAACCCTGATGTTCAATCACAGCATGCATTAATGCTTTGCATCAGTATCGGTAAATACCACTGTACAATCTTGGCATTCTCTTCAGCAGTCTTTCACATTGCTGTTGGGTGACTTTATGCCACTCCTGGCGCAAAATTTCAAGCAGGAATTCAACAGACACTTGAATGGCTGCCATACATGTAGAGATGCTGATTTAAGAAACATTTGGAGTGGTATCTAAATTTTTTCCAGAGCCTTATATACAGTATATATATATTTAATTTGACATGCATAACATATGAAACGTTAGGAGGTCTTGTGGCTGGGAACTTTCAAATGAACGGAGGAGTATATTCAAAATTAATAACTCTATAATCCAGAACATTACATTTGAGAAATGAAAACTTTTTTTTCCTTAAAAAAAAAAAATCATCCAAATCTACTGGACAATTCTTTTCATTTTAAATAATGGGAATTGGGTAACTAACAACAATACAAACAGCTCAGCATTTATTTCTGCATTAAATAACACATATTGCATGACTTGTTTTGTGTATTTGTGGATGGCATTGTGAGCAAAGAAAACAGTATGTGTGTGCATTCTTTTGGTGGGTGGATTTGTGAATTGAGATAAAAAAAAATCCAGCCTTTGAACGTTACATTTATATAGCGCTTTTCTGACACTACACTCAAAGCGCTTTACACAGTGAACAGGGACTCCTCAACCACCACCAGTGTGCAGCATCCACCTGGAAGATGTGACGGCAGCCATAGTGCACCAGTAACTGTGTCAGTATGCTCACCACACACCAGCTATAAGTGGAGAGGAAATAGTAGAGTTATAAAGCCAATTAATGGATGAAGTTTATTAGGAAGCCATGATTGAGATGAGCCAATGGGGGAATTTAGCCAGGACACCGGGGTTACACCCCTACTCTTCACGAGAAGTGCTCTAGGATTTTTAATGACCACAGCGAGTCAGGACCTCGGTTTAACGTCTCATCCGACAGACGGTGCATTTTTACAGTATAGTGCTCCGTCACACTTTTCCAATTATCTGTTGTCCAATGTCTGTGTTTCTTTGACCACTCAAACCTTTTCTTTTTGTTTTTCTGTTTCAAAAGTGGCTTTTTCATTGCAATTCTTCCCATAAGGCCTCCTGAGTCATCTCTATACTGTTGTACATGAAACTGGTGTTGAGCGGGTAGAATTCAATGAAGCTGTCAGCGGAGGACATGTGAGGCGTCTATTTCTCAAACTAGAGACTCTGATGTACTTATCCTCTTGTTTAGATGTACATCTGGCCTTCCACATCTCTTTCTGTCCTTGTTAGAGGCAGTTGTGCTTTGACTTTGAAGACTGTAATTACACCTCAGTATGAAATCTTCAGTTTTTTGGCAATTTCAAGCATTGTACAACCTTCATTCCTCAAAACAATTTTTGACTGATGAGTTTATAGAGAAAGTTGTTTCTTTTTTGCCATTTTGACCTAATATTGACCTTAAGACATGTCTAGATTTGATCAAAAATTACTTTTAAAATAGTGATGGTGCTGTTTTTTACCTCAGTAATGTCCCGACTATAATTTGTGATCAGTTGAATTCCACTTGTGTGAATTAAAGCGAAAAATCCCTTCTTTATATAATTTTTATTTGAAAGAATGAAAACAGTTTCATGTCTATCCTTGCATTTTTCATGTGGTCGAGGTTGATCAGGGTTTTAGAAGGTAATTAGTAATAAGTAATACAATTACTTTTCAGATAGAGTAATTAGTACAGTGATCTAATTACACTGTCGAAGATGTAATTAGACCCCTTCCAGGACCAAGAAAGCTCCAAAGCACTCCTGAGGTTCCTGAAAGGCACCCGGAGACTGAACCCTCCCCTCTCGGGCCTTCAGAGACCCCCCTTCGAGCCGCTTGATTCAGTTTAGCTCAAGGCCCTCTCCCTGAAGACGACCCTCCTGATCACGTTAGCCTCCATCAAGAGGGTTGGGGACCTGCAAGAATTCTCTGTCAGCGACACCCACCTGGAGTTCGGTCTGGCACATTCTCACGTTATCCTCAGGCCGTGACCGGGCTATGTGCCCAAGGTTCCTTCGACCCCCTTAAGGGACCAGGTCATGAACCGGCAAGCACTGCACCGGGAGGAGGCAGACCCAGCCCTTTCGTTGCTGTGTCCGGTACGTGCTTTGCGTATCTATTTGGACCGCACGCAGAGCTTTAGATGTTCTGAGCAGCTCTTTGTCTGCTTCAGCAGATGGCGGAAAGGGAACACCATCTCTAAACAGAGGTTAGCTCACTGGGTTGTTGATGCTATTTCTTTAGCTTTTCACACTTAGGCCATGCCCGTCCCCTTGCGGGTTCGAGCACACTCTATGAGAAGTGTGGCATCCTTGTGGGCACTGGCCCATGGCACCTCCTTAGCAGACATCTGCAGAGCAGCGGGCTAGGCAACACTCAATACCTTAGCCAAATTCCCTTTTCAAGCAAACTCCCCGTGATGTATTTCCCGCGGTACGGTCCCCCTGTCGGCTGACCCGCGTTTCACTTGGGCAGCCCCGCTGCCTCGGTCACCGTGCTTTTAGAGTCCCCCCTCATTAGGCTGGACCTACCACTGCACCATTTCCCACATTTGGCTTTACAACCCTCGTGGTGTATTTGCCACATGATTGAATCTGGTGTCTTTTAGATTAATTGGCTCATACAGATTTGAAGGATATTCAGTGTTCAATGTCAGCCATATTGCCCATCAGATATTCCTTAAATAATGTATTGTACTCATTAAGTGTATTAATTTAAAACCTGTTAAGTGCTATTATGAGCCTTGGGTTAACATAACAGTGTTTGGACAGCCCCACAGTGGTTGGGGAAAAGTTAAAAACGTTTTTTTAAATGTTTTTTTAATTAAATTAAATTTTGCTCTCTTTAGATTTCTTGGATGATATACTGAGCACATTTACACCTGTCCTGTCAATTTAGAACAATATATTTGAAAAACAAAAAAATACAAATAAAAAAACATTACACGTAGGTAAAAATTCAACTTTATATATATTTTTTTGCATTTTAATCAAATGTTTGACTGGACATAAAGTGCTCAAAGTGCTGAATCACAGTTTTTGTTTTCCAGGTAAAATGTTAAATTCTTTGAGGCTGTTTGTCATCTGGACTTCAGTTGCAGTTGTGTTCAGTGTGATTGCTGTAATACTGATTGCAGCTCTTATTCATAAACACAGAGGTAAAATTTTTGTATGTTTCCCATATAACATGTAATGAATGTAAGTAGGGGAGATCTTGGCTAGTTGCAACAGTTTTTACTGCAGTGAATTTATCTACAAGATTTAACCACCTTGACCTTTTGTCATAGCAGAGCATGTTGTTGATGGGCAACTTGCCACAATGAAAACACATGAAAACACATGATGCTGATTTAAAGTAAACAAATATTTTCCACAGATTATATATATATATACACAGTATCTCACAAAAGTGAGTACACCCTTAAGTGAAAATGTCCATATTGGGCCCAATTAGCCATTTTCCCTCCCCGATGTCATGTGACTCGTTAGTGTTACATGGTCTCAGGTGTGAATGGGGAACAGGTGTGTTAAATTTGGTGTCATCGCGCTCACAGTCCCTCAAACTGGTCACTGGAAGTTCAACATGGCACCTCATGGCAAAACTCTCTGAGGATCTGAAAAAAATAATTGTTGCTCTACATAAAGATGGCCTAGGCTATAAGAAGATTGCCAAGACCCTGACACTGAGCTGCAGCACGGTGGCCAAGACCATACATATTTGGGAAATAGACGTAAGAGTGCTGCCAGCATTGCTGCAGAGGTTGAAGGGGTTCAGCTTGTCAGTGCTCAGACCATACTCCACACACTGCATCAAATTTGTCTGCATGGCTGTCGTCCCAGAAGGAAGCCTCTTCTAAAGATGATGCACAAGAAAGCCTGCAAACAGTTTGATGAAGACAAGCAGGCTAAGGACATGATTACTGGAACCATGTCCTGTGGTCTGATGAGACCAAGATAAACTTATTTGGTTCAGATGGTGTCAAACGTGTGTGGCAGAAACCAGGTGAGGAGTACAAAGACAAGTGTGTCTTGCCTACAGTCAAGCATGGTGGTGGGAGTGTCATGGTCTGGGGCTGCATGAGTGCTGCCGGCACTGGGGAGCTACAGTTCATTGAGGGAACCATGAATGCCAACATGTGCTGTGACATACTGAAGCAGAGCATGATCCTCCTTTCGGAGACTGGGCAGTATTCCAGCATAATAATGACCCCAAACACACCTCCAAGATGACCAATGCCTTGCTAAAGAAGCTGAGGGTGAAGGTGATGGACTGGCCAAGCATGTCTCCAGACCTAAACCCTATTGAGCATCTGTGGGGCATCCTCAAACGGAAGGTGGAGGAGCACAAGGTCTCTAACATCCACCAGCTCCGTGATGTCGTCATGGAGGAGTGGAAGAGGACTCCAGTGGCAACCTGTGAAGCTCTGGTGAACTCCACGCCCAAGAGGGTTAAAGCAGTGCTGGAAAATAATGGTGGACACACAAAATATTGACACTTTGGACCCAAATTGGACATTTTCACTTAGGGCTGTTCTCACTTTTGTTGCCAGCGGTTTAGACATTAATGTCTGTGTGTTGAGTTATTTTGAGGGGACAGCAAATTGACACTTATACAAGCTGTACACTCACTACTTTACATTGTAGCAAAGTGTCATTTCTTCAGTGTTGTCACATGAAAAGTTATAATCAAATATTTACAAAAATGTGAGGGGTGTACTCACTTTTGTGAGATACTGTGTGTATATATATATATATATATATAAAATCAAACCATTGTATTGACAATGACATTTTTTTATTAATAAATTGTTTAAAATTGCAGCATGTAAAACTGCAACAAATAAGAGTGTATATGATAAATCAATGACGTCTTACCCCAATATTGCTGTAACAACTTCCCAATGCTCCAGCCTGACATTTATGACAAATGCACGTGTGTTAAGAGTCAAGTCAAGTCAAGTGGTTTTTATTGTTGTTTCAACCATATACAGTTAGTACAGTACACAGCAAAATGAGACAACGTTCCTCCAGGACGATGGTGCTACATAAAAACAACAAAGGAACAAAGGACCAACACAGGACCACATGAGACTACACAACGAAATAAAATACCTATATATACCTACACTCACCTAGAACTTTATTAGGAACACCTGTACACCTACTTATTCATTTGATTATCTAATCAGCCAATCATGTGGCAGCAATGCACTGCATAAAATCATGCAAATATGGGTCAGGAGCTTCAGTTAATGTTCACATCAACCATCACAATAGGGAAAATTGGTGGCATGATTGTTGGTGCCAGACAGGCTAGTTTGACTGGTATAACTGCTGATCTCCTTGGATTTTCATGCACAACAGACACTATAGTCTCAAGAGTTTACTCAGAATGGTGCCAAAAACAAAAAACATTCAGTCAGCGGCAGTTGTGTGGACAGAAACACATTGATGATGAAAAAGGTCAACGGAGAATGGCCAGACAGGTTTGAGCTGACAGAAAGGCTACAGTAACTCAGATAACCACTCTGTACATTTGTAGTGTGCAGAATAGCATCTAAGAATGCAAACACATCGAACCTTGAGGCGAATGGGCTATGACAGCAGAAGACCATATTGGGAACTATTTTTAGGACCATACTGTTCCTAATAAAGTTCTAGGTGAGTGTATATAAAGTGCACGTGCAAAAAGTACAGGACGGTACAACAAATTTCTGACAATGAACAGGACAATAGAGACAGTGCAGCGCCGACCAGTACACAGTAGTGCAAAAGAACACAGTTTAACCTTTTAGTTAAAATCAATTCTGTCATGTGACTATAGATTTGCATTAATACCAATTTCAAGATTGATCTTAACACAGATCCGATGCTGCAAACACATCTGTGCCATGACACTTCCAGGAGTGCCAACACAAATGTCTTGTATCATGCAGCTGTCATCGACAAGTGCACAGAGAACTAATGAATGTTCACTCTGTGTGATTAATTTAATCGCGGTAGACATCCGATTATTTATTAAAGTTGCTTTTCCACATTATTCCAATTAAAAGACGGCAGTAATGAAAGAAGCCCACAATACAAAAAACATCATTTCTGTGCAAAAAGATGTTTTAAATTAAAAATAAATAAACAATACTAGGAGAAAAACATCAATGTGCTTTTTTAGAACAATAACAGCCCAATTCTGTCAAATTATTGTTTAGTTTACTTTTGAAAAAATGACGGCAAAATTCCCTGTATGAAATTAATAAATTACCAAATGAAAAACACAATTATTACTAAAATGAAAAAATGATATTTTTAGACCTATATATGCCTTTTCTTTACACTAACTTAAATTAGTCGTACCCTGTTCTCTAGATGAATAAAGTCTTCTGAATGACTCTCAGAATCTTCTGCACTTTTCTCAAGACTATAAACTATCAGAAATATTTGTACAATGATGAGTTCACTTTCAGAAAACGAGCTTTTGAACATTTTAAAACTTTGAAATATTTTAAATCTGACCCTCTTTACCTCGGATCGCATTTGCAGCTTCTTCAGACAATGGAAATTGCATTATGATATTAAATTAATTTCAGATGACAATCAAGTTCAGTTGCTCTTAAAAGTTGCTGGACAAATACGCGGGACATAATGCAGCTGTGATGGCGATGCTTTAGATGATTGATCAAAATAGTTTATTTAATATAAGGAATGTATTTGACAGGCGCAACATCAGGACCAATATTACAGTCCTATCAAAAGGGCAACTGTTCACTTTTGATTGCTATTCCTCCTCTTCTGATTGCATTTATTTGTGAAATTAAAATAAAAGAGAGATGCGACACACAAAACTGAGGCAACAGTCGAAGCGTCGCCGCTTTACAAGCGCGTTCTTGAGAATCCTGCTGCTCTGTTGTGCACGACATTAAACAAATATTTTATATCGTCATTGATGAATCAGAGCTGAATGTATTAACGATCAATCAAACCACATTTCACTTTTATGTGCTCAAACACAAAATGGGGAAGAATAAACTCGCTGTTGCTGAATTTCGAAGAAATAATCGAAGATTAATCAATTATCAAAATAATCGTTACAGCAACTGAGTTACACACACTGTCTAACAATACATTAGATTTACAATATGAGAACAGGAGAATGCAAGAGGGTCAATTTTAACTTACTATTAACATTATATAACTTTAAGTTATTCATTCATTAAATTATAAAGTCTGTTTGATCAATAAAATATTTAATTAAAAACACACTGTGTATATTTATAATGAAGCAGAATTTATATATTTATAATGAAGAAGAATTTATTTATTTATAATGAAGAAGAATTTATATATTTATAATGAAGCATAATTTATATATTTATTATGTAGCAGAATTTATAGATTTATAATGAAGCAGAATTTATATATTTATAATGAAGTAGAATTTATATATTTATTATGTAGCAGAATTTATAGATTTATAATGAAGCAGAATTTATATATTTATAATGAAGAAGAATTTATATATTTATAATGAAGCAGAATTTATATATTTATAATGAAGTAGAATTTATATATTTATAATGAAGCATAATTTATATATTTATTATGTAGCAGAATTTATAGATTTATAATGAAGCAGAATTTATATATTTATTATGTAGCAGAATTTATAGATTTATAATGAAGTAGAATTTATATATTTATAATGAAGCAGAATTTATATATTTATAATGAAGAAGAATTTATATATTTATTATGTAGCAGAATTTATATATTTATAATGAAGTAGAATTTATATATTTATAATGAAGCATAAGTTATATATTTATAATGAAGTAGAATTTATATATTTATAATGAAGCAGTATTTATATATTTATAATGAAGCAGAATTTATATATTTATAATGAAGTAGAATATATATATTTATAATGAAGTAGAATTTATATATTTATAATGAAGAAGAATTTATATATTTATAATGAAGTAGAATGTATATATTTATAATGAAGTAGAATTTATATATTTATAATGAAGTAGAATTTATATATTTATAATGAATAAGAATGTATATATTTATAATGAAGTAGAATTTATATATTTATAATGAAGCATAATTTATAGATTTATAATGAAGTAGAATTTATATATTTATAATGAAGTAGAATATATATATTTATAATGAAGTAGAATTTATAGATTTATAATGAAGAAGAATTTATATATTTATAATGAAGTAGAATGTATATATTTATAATGAAGTAGAATTTATAAATTTATAATGAAGTAGAATTTATATATTTATAATGAATAAGAATGTATATATTTATAATAAGTAGAATTTATATATTTATAATGAAGCATAATTTATAGATTTATAATGAAGTAGAATTTATATATTTATAATGAAGTAGAATATATATATTTATAATGAAGTAGAATTTATATATTTATAATGAAGCAGAATATATATATTTATAATGAAGCAGAATTTATAGATTTATAATGAAGTAGAATTTATATATTTATAATGAAGTAGAATTTATATATTTATAATCAAGTAGAATTTATTTATTTATAATGAAGTAGAATTTATATATTTATAATGAAGCAGAATTTATATATTTATAATGAAGTAGAATTTATTTATTTATAATGAAGTAGAATTTATATATTTATAATGAAGCAGAATTTATATATTTATAATGAAGTAGAATTTATATATTTATAATGAAGCAGAATTTATATATTTATAATGAAGAAGAATTTACATATTTATAATGAAGTAGAATTTATATATTTATAATGAAGCAGAATTTATTTATTTATAATGAAGTAGAATTTATATATTTATAATGAAGCAGAATTTATATATTTATAATGAAGTAGAATTTATTTATTTATAATGAAGTAGAATTTATATATTTATAATGAAGCAGAATTTATATATTTATAATGAAGAAGAATTTACATATTTATAATGAAGTAGAATTTATATATTTATAATGAAGTAGAATTTATATATTTATAATGAAGTAGAATTTATTTATTTATAATGAAGTAGAATTTATATATTTATAATGAATAAGAATTGATATATTTATAATGAAGTAGAATTTATATATTTATAATGAAGCAGAATTTATATATTTATAATGAAGAAGAATTTATATATTTATAATGAAGAATTTATTTATTTATAATGAAGTAGAATTTATATATTTATAATGAATAAGAATTGATATATTTATAATGAAGTAGAATTTATATATTTATAATGAAGTAGAATTTATTTATTTATAATGAAGTAGAATTTATATATTTATAATGAATAAGAATTGATATATTTATAATGAAGTAGAATTTATATATTTATAATGAAGAAGAATTGATATATTTATAATGAAGTAGAATTTATATATTTATAATGAAGCAGAATTTATATATTTATAATGAAGAAGAATTTATATATTTATAATGAAGTAGAATTTATTTATTTATAATGAAGAATAATTTATAGATTTATAATGAAGAATTTATTTATTTATAATGAAGAATAATTTATAGATTTATAATGAAGAATAATTTATAGATTTATAATGAAGAAGAATTTATAGATTTATAATGAAGTAGAATTTATATATTTATAATGAAGAAGAATTTATATATTTATAATGAAGTAGAATTTATTTATTTATAATGAAGAATAATTTATAGATTTATAATGAAGAATAATTTATAGATTTATAATGAAGAAGAATTTATAGATTTATAATGAAGTAGAATTTATATATTTATAATGAAGTAGAATTGATCATATTTGATTTCACTGATTTTCAGATGTATAAACTGTCTGATGTCTTCTTGTTTTTTATATTTCCTTCATTAGATTTAAACAGAGAGAAGATGAAAAATCAAGAAGGTGATTTTTATATGACTATTAATTGATTAATCATGAATTCTGAAGTCTGTTATAATCCACAAAATATTTAATTAACACACACTGAATGTATTTATAATGAAGTGGAATTTATATATTTATAATGAAGCAGAATTTATAGATTTATAATGAAGTAGAATTTATATATTTATAATGAAGCAGAATTTATAGATTTATAATGAAGTAGAATTTATATATTTATAATGAAGTAGAATTTATATATTTATAATGAAGTGGAATTTATATATTTATAATGAAGTAGAATTTATATATTTATAATGAAGCAGAATTTATAGATTTATAATGAAGTAGAATTTATATATTTATAATGAAGTAGAATTTATATATTTATAATGAAGTGGAATTTATATATTTATAATGAAGTAGAATTTATATATTTATAATGAAGTAGAATTTCTATATTTATAATGAAGTAGAATTTCTATATTTATAATGAAGTAGAATTGATCATATTTGATTTCACTGATTTTCAGATGTATAAACTGTCTGATGTCTTCTTGTTTTTTATATTTCCTTCATTAGATTTAAACAGAGAGAAGATGAAAAATCAAGAAGGTGATTTTTATATGACTATTAATTGATTAATCATAAATTCTGAAGTCTGTTGTAATCTACAAAATATTTAATTAACACACACTGAATGTATTTATAATGAAGTGGAATTTATATATTTATAATGAAGTAGAATTTATATATTTATAATGAAGTAGAATATATATATATATATATTTATAATAAAGTAGAATTTATAGATTTATAATGAAGTAGAATTTATATATTTATAATGAAGTAGAATTTATATATTTATAATGAAGAATTTATATATTTATAATGAAGTAGAATTATATATATTTATAATTAAGTAGAATTTATATATTTATAATGAAGTAGAATTTATAGATTTATAATGAAGTAAGAATATATATATATATATATATATATGTATAATGAAGTAGAATTTATATATTTATAATAGAGTAGAATTTATATATTTATAATGAAGTAGAATTTATATATTTATAATAGAGTAGAATTTATATATTTATAATGAAGTAGAATATATATATATATTTATAATGAAGTAGAATTTATATATTTATAATGAAGTAGAATTTATAGATTTATAATAGAGTAGAATTTATATATTTATAATGAAGTAGAATATATATATATATTTATAATGAAGTAGAATTTATATATTTATAATGAAGTAGAATTTATAGATTTATAATGAAGTAGAATTTATATCTTTATAATGAAGTAGAATTTATATATTTATAATGAAGTAAAATGGATCATATTTGATTTCACTGATTTTCAGATGTATAAACTGTCTGATGTCTTCTTGTTTTTTATATTTCCTTCATTAGATTTAAACAGAGAAAACAGGAGAATTCAAGAAGGTGATTTTTATATGACTATTAATTGATGAATCATGAATTCTAAAGTCTGTTATAATCCACAAAATATTTAATTAACATACACTGAATGTAATTATAATGAAGTGGAATTTATATATTTATAATGAAGTAGAATATATATATATTTATAATGAAGTAGAATTTATAGATTTATAATGAAGCAGAATTTATATATTTATAATGAAGTAGAATTTATTTATTTATAATGAAGAATAATTTATATATTTATAATGAAGTAGAATATATATATATTTATAATGAAGTAGAATTTATTTATTTATAATGAAGAATAATTTATAGATTTATAATGAAGAATTTATATATTTATAATGAAGTAGAATTTATATATTTATAATGAAGAAGAATTTATATATTTATAATGAAGTAGAATTGATCATATTTGATTTAATTGATTTTCAGATGTATAAACTGTCTGATGTCTTCTTGTTTTTTATATTTCCTTCATTAGATTTATACAGAGAGAAGATGAAAAATCAAAAAGGTGATTTTTATATGACTATTAATTGATTAATCATGAATTCTAAAGTCTGTTATAATCCACAAAATATTTAATTAACATACACTGAATGTAATTATAATGAAGTGGAATTTATATATTTATAATGAAGTAGAATATATATATATATTTATAATGAAGTAGAATTTATAGATTTATAATGAAGCAGAATTTATAGATTTATAATGAAGAAGAATATATTTATAATGAAGTAGAATTTATTTATTTATAATGAAGAATAATTTATAGATTTATAATGAAGAATTTATATATTTATAATGAAGTAGAATTTATATATTTATAATGAAGTAGAATTGATCATATTTGATTTCACTGATTTTCAGATGTATAAACTGTCTGATGTCTTCTTGTTTTTATATTTCCTTCATTAGATTTAAACAGAGAGAAGATGAAAATTCAAGAAGGTGATTTTTATATGACTATTAATTGATGAATCATGAATTCTAAAGTCTGTTATAATCCACAAAATATTTAATTAACACACACTGAATGTAATTATAATGAAGTAGAATTTATATATTTATAATGAAGAAGAATTTATATATTTATAATGAAGAATAATTTATATATTTATAATGAAGCAGAATTTATATATTTATAATGAAGAAGAATTTATTTATTTATAATGAAGTAGAATTTATATATTTATAATGAAGCAGAATTTATAGATTTATAATGAAGTAGAATTTATATATTTATAATGAAGTAGAATTTATATATTTATAATGAAGAATTTATATATT
The DNA here is from genome assembly GCF_025860055.1 of Xyrauchen texanus. Taxonomy (NCBI): domain Eukaryota; kingdom Metazoa; phylum Chordata; class Actinopteri; order Cypriniformes; family Catostomidae; genus Xyrauchen; species Xyrauchen texanus. The sequence goes on along the minus strand of NC_068283.1, from coordinate 41,656,131 downwards.
TATAATGAAGTAGAATATATATATATTTATAATTAAGTAGAATTTATATATTTATAATGAAGTAGAATTTATAGATTTATAATGAAGTAGAATATATATATATATATATATATATATATATATATATATGTATAATGCAGTAGAATTTATATATTTATAATAGAGTAGAATTTATATATTTATAATGAAGTAGAATTTATATATTTATAATAGAGTAGAATTTATATATTTATAATGAAGTAGAATATATATATATATTTATAATGAAGTAGAATTTATATATTTATAATGAAGTAGAATTTATAGATTTATAATAGAGTAGAATTTATATATTTATAATGAAGTAGAATATATATATATATTTATAATGAAGTAGAATTTATATATTTATAATGAAGCAGAATTTATATATTTATAATGAAGCAGAATTGATATATTTATAATGAAGCAGAATTTATATATTTATAATGAAGTAAAATGGATCATATTTGATTTCACTGATTTTCAGATGTATAAACTGTCTGATGTCTTCTTGTTTTTTATATTTCCTTCATTAGATTTAAACAGAGAAAACAGGAGAATTCAAGAAGGTGATTTTTATATGACTATTAATTGATGAATCATGAATTCTAAAGTCTGTTATAATCCACAAAATATTTAATTAACATACACTGAATGTAATTATAATGAAGTAGAATTTATATATTTATAATGAAGTAGAATATATATATATTTATAATGAAGTAGAATTTATAGATTTATAATGAAGCAGAATTTATATATTTATAATGAAGTAGAATTTATTTATTTATAATGAAGAATAATTTATATATTTATAATGAAGTAGAATATATATATATTTATAATGAAGTAGAATTTATTTATTTATAATGAAGAATAATTTATAGATTTATAATGAAGAATTTATATATTTATAATGAAGTAGAATTTATATATTTATAATGAAGAAGAATTTATATATTTATAATGAAGTAGAATTGATCATATTTGATTTAATTGATTTTCAGATGTATAAACTGTCTGATGTCTTCTTGTTTTTTATATTTCCTTCATTAGATTTATACAGAGAGAAGATGAAAATTCAAGAAGGTGATTTTTATATGACTATTAATTGATTAATCATGAATTCTAAAGTCTGTTATAATCCACAAAATATTTAATTAACACACACTGAATGTAATTATAATGAAGTGGAATTTATATATTTATAATGAAGTAGAATTTATAGATTTATAATGAAGTAGAATTTATAGATTTATAATGAAGCAGAATTTATAGATTTATAATGAAGCAGAATTTATAGATTTATAATGAAGAAGAATATATTTATAATGAAGTAGAATTTATAGATTTATAATGAAGCAGAATTTATAGATTTATAATGAAGCAGAATTTATAGATTTATAATGAAGAAGAATTTATAGATTTATAATGAAGCAGAATTTATAGATTTATAATGAAGCAGAATTTATAGATTTATAATGAAGCAGAATTTATAGATTTATAATGAAGAAGAATATATTTATAATGAAGTAGAATTTATTTATTTATAATGAAGAATAATTTATAGATTTATAATGAAGAATTTATATATTTATAATGAAGTAGAATTTATAGATTTATAATGAAGTAGAATTGATCATATTTGATTTCACTGATTTTCAGATGTATAAACTGTCTGATGTCTTCTTGTTTTTTATATTTCCTTCATCAGATTTAAACAGAGAGAAGATGAAAATTCAAGAAGGTGATTTTTATATGACTATTAATTGATGAATCATGAATTCTAAAGTCTGTTATAATCCACAAAATATTTAATTAACACACACTGAATGTAATTATAATGAAGTGGAATTTATATATTTATAATGAAGAAGAATTTATATATTTATAATGAAGAATAATTTATATATTTATAATGAAGCAGAATTTATAGATTTATAATGAAGAAGAATTTATATATTTATAATGAAGCAGAATTTATAGATTTATAATGAAGTAGAATTTATAGATTTATAATGAAGTAGAATTTATATATTTATAATGAAGTAAAATGGATCATATTTGATTTCACTGATTTTAGATTTATAAAATCTAATATAATCTTGTATGTAATTATATAATCTTTAATAATTGATTCATTAGATTTAAACAACGAGAAAAGGAGAAATCAAGAAGGTGATTTTTTTATTTTATTTCACTACATTATTAACATTAAAGTGTTTTTATTCACACAATATTTAATTAAAACAAACTGTGTATCATATAAATTAAGGGCTTGAAGATGTTGCCATTTGGGTTTTAATTTGTCTTTTATGTTTGAAGCTGTTGTTACTTTGTGCAGTGAAACAAAGATGTAATTTAATGTTGTTTTCTCCTTATTCTGAACTTCCTTCAGAACACAGTCGACTTTTACAGAGACAGAAGATCATTCTCCCATATGGTGAATTTGTTTTAATGACTCTATATTTAATTATTAATCTCATTATTGATCTGAAGAGGAATTCTGTCATGATCTCTGTTTAACTCCAAAATTTCTGTCTGTATTTAGTGTTCACACATTTCAGAAAACATGCAGGTGAGTAAACATGCAGGTGATTAAACAGTAAACATGCAGATGAGTAAACAGTAAACGTGCAGGTGAGTAAACAGTAAACGTACAGATAAGTAAACAGTAAACATGCAGATGAGTAAACAGTAAACTTGCAGGTGAGTAAACAGTAAACATGCAGGTGATTAAACAGTAATCGTGCAGATGAGTAAACAGTAAACGTGCAGGTGAGTAAACAGTAAACGTACAGATAAGTAAACAGTAAACATGCAGATGAGTAAACAGTAAACTTGCAGGTGAGTAAACAGTAAACATGCAGGTGATTAAACAGTAATCGTGCAGATGAGTAAACAGTAAACGTGCAGGTGAGTAAACAGTAAACGTACAGATAAGTAAACAGTAAACGTACAGATAAGTAAACAGTAAACGTACAGATAAGTAAACAGTAAACATGCAGATGAGTAAACAGTAAACGTGCAGGTGAGTAAACAGTAAACATGCAGGTGAGTAAACAGTAAACATGCAGGTGAGTAAACAGTAAACGTGCAGGTGAGTAAACAGTAAACATGCAGGTGAGTAAACAGTAAACATGCAGGTGAGTAAACAGTAAACGTGCAGGTGAGTAAACAGTAAACATGCAGATGAGTAAACAGTAAACGTACAGATAAGTAAACAGTAAACATGCAGATGAGTAAACAGTAAACATGCAGGTGAGTAAACAGTAAACGTACAGATAAGTAAACAGTAAACATGCAGATAAGTAAACAGTAAACGTACAGATAAGTAAACAGTAAACATGCAGATGAGTAAACAGTAAACATGCAGGTGAGTAAACAGTAAACGTACAGATAAGTAAACAGTAAACATGCAGATAAGTAAACAGTAAACGTACAGATAAGTAAACAGTAAACGTACAGATAAGTAAACAGTAAACATGCAGGTGAGTAAACAGTAAACGTGCAGGTGAGTAAACAGTAAACATGCAGGTGAGTAAACAGTAAACTTGCAGATGAGTAAACAGTAAACGTGCAGGTGAGTAAACAGTAAACATGCAGGTGATTAAACAGTAAACTTGCAGATGAGTAAACAGTAAACGTGCAGGTGAGTAAACAGTAAACATGCAGGTGAGTAAACAGTAAACATGATGAAATGATATAAAATAAATAACTGATCTCAGATTAAACATAAATGATTGTAACAGCTGTTCAGTATATAAGGATCTCAATATCAATGGAATGGTTATGGGTGATCATACACCATCAATAGTTCAATGTTCTGTAAAATACTGATCAGTGTCTTTAATTATTTGTGAAATCTCTCAAGGGAAGAAATTAATTAGTTTTCCAATTTGTAAATTTAATGAAGCAGGACTGAGAAAGAAAGGAAATGATCCTCTTCTTTATGAGTTGTTGTTCCAGTGTAGGGTTTGTGTGTCTCGCCATCAAATGTGAAATTTCAGCTCACAGAAGAAACACAAACCGTAAAACCAAGAAAAAACCTGAACACAGACCAGAGCAATCATTTAGTGGATTCAAGAATAATTTCACATAAAGTCATTTAGGTAGAAATAACCAAATTAAACTATTATATACAGATTAAAATGGCATTTTTACATTATAATCATGTACCTCTATATTAATCGTTGTTCTCTGACACGTGTCAACTGCAATGAAGGTTCACTACGACCACATTTATAACCACTTGGATTAATCGAAATACAATAATGAAAAGGGAATAAACACTATGTTTACTTTGTAATGGGGTATTTAGCCCGTCTTGTAGGGGAAATTTGTTAGTGCTGCCCTGGAAGACTGAATAACGAAAGGATCTTAGTCCCCGCTTTCAGTGCTTTTAGTCTCGTTACACACTAAATGCATGTATGTTGTGTCCTACCTTATTGTGAAGTGACACTACAGACTGGAAAGGGTAGGCTTCGGGTAGTGTAATGTCATACAGTGGCTTCCTGAAGTGTAAACGTATATGTGAGACACAGTCTAATATACTCCTCCCTCCCTGAGCCTAATAAAGTAGGTGAGACGCCCCCACTCCCTGACACCCCTCAACAAAAGATACACTGTAGACAAGTACAAAATTATAACAATATTTATTTTCCTTTAAATATTCTATTTTCTTAAATCAAGTATTATTCTAGTCTGAATAATCAATTAAATAAAAACTAATACAAATTAAATTACAGTCTTTGTGTTTTCTTTTAAACCCAATAAACACAATCTTCACCTTCAATGTAAAAGTTATAAACTTTTCACTAACAAAATAACAAATCCTAAATGTTACCTCAAAAATGAAAACACTGGATTCTCAATGTAAACACAACCTAGGATAAATCCTCACTGTTCAAATGATCACTTACAAACACATCACATTTGAAACAAACATACACAATGAAATCTCACTTCAAAATGAGCAGTTGGATGAAATGTTGTTAAATGTTCAATCACAGTTCACTTGACCTCTCACAGTTCACTTCACCTTCTGTAGTTCACTTGAACTCTCACAGTTCACTTCACCTTCTGTAGTTCACTTGAACTCTCACAGTTCACTTCACCTTCTGTAGTTCACTTGAACTCTCACAGTTCACTTCACCTTCTGTAGTTCACTTGAACTCTCACAGTTCACTTCACCTTCTGTAGTTCACTTGAACTCTCACAGTTCACTTCACCTTCTGTAGTTCACTTGAACTCTCACAGTTCACTTCACCTCCTGTAGTTCACTTGAACTCTCACAGTTCACTTCACCTTCTGTAGTTCACTTGAACTCTCACAGTTCACTTCACCTTCTGTAGTTCACTTGAACTCTCACAGTTCACTTCACCTTCTGTAGTTCACTTGAACTCTCACAGTTCACTTCACCTTCTGTAGTTCACTTGAACTCACAGTTCACTTCACCTCCTGTAGTTCACTTGAACTCTCACAGTTCACTTCACCTCCTGTAGTTCACTTGAACTCTCACAGTTCACTTCACCTCCTGTAGTTCACTTGAACTCTCACAGTTCACTTCACCTTCTGTAGTTCACTTGAACTCTCACAGTTCACTTCACCTTCTGTAGTTCACTTGAACACTCACAGTTCACTTCACCTTCTGTAGTTCACTTGAACTCTCACAGTTCACTTCACCTTCTGTAGTTCACTTGAACTCTCACAGTTCACTTCACCTCCTGTAGTTCACTTGAACTCTCACAGTTCACTTCACCTCCTGTAGTTCACTTGAACTCTCACAGTTCACTTCACCTCCTGTAGTTCACTTGAACTCTCACAGTTCACTTCACCTTCTGTAGTTCACTTGAACTCTCACAGTTCACTTCACCTTCTGTAGTTCACTTGAACACTCACAGTTCACTTCACCTTCTGTAGTTCACTTGAACTCTCACAGTTCACTTCACCTCCTGTAGTTCACTTGAACTCTCACAGTTCACTTCACCTTCTGTAGTTCACTTGAACTCTCAGTTCACTTCACCTTCTGTAGTTCACTTGAACTCTCACAGTTCACTTCACCTCCTGTAGTTCACTTGAATTCTCACAGTTCACTTCACCATCTGTAGTTCACTTGAACTCACAGTTCACTTCACCTTCTGTAGTTCACTTCACCTTCTGTAGTTCACTTGAACACTCACAGTTCACTTCACCTTCTGTAGTTCACTTGAACTCTCAGTTCACTTCACCTTCTGTAGTTCACTTGAACTCTCAGTTCACTTCACCTCCTGTAGTTCACTTGAATTCTCACAGTTCACTTCACCTTCTGTAGTTCACTTGAACTCACAGTTCACTTCACCTCCTGTAGTTCACTTGAACTCTCACAGTTCACTTCACCTCCTGTAGTTCACTTGAACTCTCACAGTTCACTTCACCTTCTGTAGTTCACTTGAACTCTCACAGTTCACTTCACCTTCTGTAGTTCACTTGAACTCTCACAGTTCACTTCACCTTCTGTAGTTCACTTGAACACTCACAGTTCACTTCACCTCCTGTAGTTCACTTGAACTCTCACAGTTCACTTCACCTCCTGTAGTTCACTTGAACTCTCAGTTCACTTCACCTCCTGTAGTTCACTTGAACTCTCACAGTTCACTTCACCTTCTGTAGTTCACTTGAACTCTCACAGTTCACTTCACCTTCTGTAGTTCACTTGAACTCTCACAGTTCACTTCACCTTCTGTAGTTCACTTGAACTCTCAGTTCACTTCACCTCCTGTAGTTCACTTGAACACTCACAGTTCACTTCACCTCCTGTAGTTCACTTCACCTCCTGTAGTTCACTTGAACTCTCACAGTTCACTTCACCTTCTGTAGTTCACTTGAACTCTCACAGTTCACTTCACCTTCTGTAGTTCACTTGAACTCTCAGTTCACTTCACCTCCTGTAGTTCACTTGAACACTCACAGTTCACTTCACCTCCTGTAGTTCACTTCACCTCCTGTAGTTCACTTGAACTCTCACAGTTCACTTCACCTCCTGTAGTTCACTTGAACTCTCACAGTTCACTTCACCTTCTGTAGTTCACTTGAACTCTCAGTTCACTTCACCTCCTGTAGTTCACTTGAACTCTCACAGTTCACTTCACCTCCTGTAGTTCACTTGAACTCTCACAGTTCAATTCACCTTCTGTAGTTCACTTGAACACTCACAGTTCACTTCACCTTCTGTAGTTCACTTGAACACTCACAGTTCACTTCACCTCCTGTAGTTCACTTGAACTCTCACAGTTCACTTCACCTCCTGTAGATCGCTTGAACTCTCACAGTTCACTTCACCTCCTGTAGTTCACTTGAACTCTCACAGTTCACTTCACCTTCTGTAGTTCACTTGAACTCTCACAGTTCACTTCACCTCCTGTAGTTCACTTGAACTCTCAGTTCAATTCACCTTCTGTAGTTCACTTGAACACTCACAGTTCACTTCACCTTCTGTAGTTCACTTGAACTCTCAGTTCACTTCACCTCCTGTAGTTCACTTGAACACTCACAGTTCACTTCACCTTCTGTAGTTCACTTGAACTCTCAGTTCACTTCACCTCCTGTAGTTCACTTGAACACTCACAGTTCAATTCACCTTCTGTAGTTCACTTGAACACTCACTCCTGTAGTTCACTTGAACTCTCACAGTTCACTTCACCTTCTGTAGTTCACTTGAACTCTCAGTTCACTTCACCTCCTGTAGTTCACTTGAACTCTCACAGTTCACTTCACCTCCTGTAGTTCACTTGAACTCTCACAGTTCACTTCACCTTCTGTAGTTCACTTGAACTCTCAGTTCACTTCACCTCCTGTAGTTCACTTGAACTCTCACAGTTCACTTCACCTCCTGTAGTTCACTTGAACTCTCACAGTTCACTTCACCTCCTGTAGTTCACTTGAACTCTCACAGTTCACTTCACCTCCTGTAGTTCACTTGAACTCTCACAGTTCACTTCACCTTCTGTAGTTCACTTGAACTCTCACAGTTCACTTCACCTCCTGTAGTTCACTTGAACTCTCACAGTTCAATTCACCTTCTGTAGTTCACTTGAACACTCACAGTTCACTTCACCTTCTGTAGTTCACTTGAACACTCACAGTTCACTTCACCTTCTGTAGTTCACTTGAACTCTCACAGTTCACTTCACCTTCTGTAGTTCACTTGAACTCTCACAGTTCACTTCACCTCCTGTAGTTCACTTGAACTCTCACAGTTCACTTCACCTCCTGTAGTTCACTTGAACTCTCACAGTTCACTTCACCTCCTGTAGTTCACTTGAACTCTCACAGTTCACTTCACCTCCTGTAGATCGCTTGAACTCTCACAGTTCACTTCACCTCCTGTAGTTCACTTGAACTCTCACAGTTCACTTCACCTCCTGTAGTTCACTTGAACTCTCACAGTTCACTTCACCTCCTGTAGTTCACTTGAACTCTCACAGTTCACTTCACCTCCTGTAGTTCACTTGAACTCTCACAGTTCACTTCACCTCCTGTAGATCGCTTGAACTCTCACAGTTCACTTCACCTCCTGTAGTTCACTTGAACTCTCACAGTTCACTTCACCTCCTGTAGTTCACTTGAACTCTCACAGTTCACTTCACCTTCTGTAGTTCACTTGAACTCTCACAGTTCACTTCACCTCCTGTAGTTCACTTGAACTCTCACAGTTCACTTCACCTCCTGTAGTTCACTTGAACTCTCACAGTTCACTTCACCTTCTGTAGTTCACTTGAACTCTCACAGTTCACTTCACCTTCTGTAGTTCACTTGAACTCTCACAGTTCACTTCACCTTCTGTAGTTCACTTGAACTCTCACAGTTCACCTTTTATCAGTTCAATAATCAAAAATGAATAAATTGGAAAAAATACCAGTCTGCAGAACGATGAGTACTGATGAGTTGTCTTGACGTAGCGTGCATTGAAATAAACTTGAAATAGGATTGGGGAAGAGGCTAACTAAAGTTCACTCAACTTCAAAGAAATGTCCAAAAATAAAATATATATTAAAATGAAATCAAACTGGAACTTCACCACCAAGGAGATTAATCAAACCGGAGATGTCGTGTGGATGGCAGGGAAATAATAATAATAATAATAATAATAATAATAATATATATATATATTCTGAAAACTTGAATCTCTTCAAGATGACGTCTCTGCCGCAACTGCGTCACGCAGCAGTTTCAATCTCACGTGCGGCGACACATGTGGAAAACTCAAATACGTGTGATCATTCTCAGCAGTTATTTCTTCTTGTTGCTTCTCAATCAAAAACCGTTTGAAGTATAAAACACCGCAAAAACTTTTCAATTGTCACTAATAAAGCAAACTTGTACTTTATATGCACTCCCAGTTCTCATGGCATTCACAGTATATCACTGTCACTTAGCTCCAGCAGCTAATGCAATCCACGGGGAAATTATCCCAAAACTTTAAACAACTGCGAAACACTTAGTGCTGTCGTCTTTTGTCCGAATTAAGCCTCGATAATCTTCCGTTGAAGTAACCTTATCAAACGAGCTTTTCAAACACGACACTAACTTCTGCCTACAACACACACACACACACACACACACACAGACACACACACACAGAGCTCTCTTCGTCTCTCCTCGGAATGCGCAAAAACACTCGTCAAAATAAAAGTACCCCAAAAATAATTACTTTTCAGAATAATATTTATATACACATATATATATACCCGTTACAACTGCAACTAAATAACCCTTATTGACTAAATCATCGCTTTATGGCGTTTTTGTACACTTTTACCATTAACTATATTATATTAACTCACCGAGAGAAAATGTGACACAAAAATAATCAATCGGCTTTTTCAGATACTGGATGGCACAAAATGCCTGAACTTCAAACACTTTTCAGAGTTTTTAAACAATATTTGATCAGCTCACATCTTTCTCTGTCATGCTTAGCTCTCTTTTTTTTTTTTTATTAATGCCACGAACCAGAACAATACAATGAGACATAATCCTTCAAAATGAAACAAAAAAAAACCAAGTAAATAAAGTAAAATAAAAAAAAAGAACAGTGCCAGAGGACAAGAAAAAAGTATTACAAACAGAAAAGGGGTGTTACATTATATATCCTGCTTACAATGCTATAAGCTCTAATTGCCTTTTTACTTGTGCACTTACACAAAAGAGAACAATAAAGCTTAAAATCATTTTTAAAGCAAGAAAAGTTAGGTTTGGAGCCAGACCATTTCATTTTATGAATGTGGAACTTCCCCATCAGTATTAACAATTGTATAAAGTATGCCTTATCTTTCTCAATCCCATGATCACTAAAGTGTATCATAATGTCAAATCCACTCAGCTGTAAGTCAATGGTCAATTTTTCCTTAATTAAACGCTCCACATCAATCCAAAATATTTTTGTATGTATACAATGGAAAAATAAATGAAAAATTGTTTCCTTTTCACCTTTACAGAAATTACAAGAGTAATCAATATCTAATTTAAAACGTTCCAATACATGTTTTACTGGATATATTCTATGCATTATTTTAAAAGAGACTTCTTTTACTTTGTTATTAATGTAGAATTTATCCACTGTTCGCCAAGCATTACACCAATTTACATCTCCAAACACAGATGACCAGAAAAAACGAGCTGGAGGGTAAACAATATTATTAAGTATATTCCTAACATAGTTATTTGAGACTTTATTTTGTAAAATGTCTGTATTACCCAGAAATATTTTACCCATAATGTCTGTAAAATTTAGATCTTCCTCTTGTGGTGCATTTTTAAGAAGGATCAATACTTTCCTGGGAATCGCATCCATTACAACTGCAAAGTCTTTAGGTCTAACTGGTATTTTAAATTTATTCAAAAATTCTCTATATGTTAATAAATTTCCATCATTATTCAAAAGCTGGCTAACTAATATAATATTGTTTTCAAACCAGTAATCAAAAAAAAGAGATTTATTTTTGTAAAGGATGTCTTTGTTGTTCCAAATGTAATATCTCCTAGGTGAAAAGTTATGTTTGTAGGCCAGTGTCCATGCCATGAGAGCTTGTTTATGAAATTTTGCAAGCTTAAATGGTATTTTGTCAATCGAAAAGTTACACTTCAGTAAAAATGAGAGGTCGCCCAATTGTTTAAACAGATAATTGGGAAAGGAATTCCAAATGCATTCCTTATTTTTTAAATACTGAATAAGCCAATTTATTTTAAATACATTGTTCAAAGCATCATAACTCAAAACCTCTAAACCACCATGATCTTTAGGATTGCATAAAATTTCTTTTCTCAAATAATGTGGCTTGTTTTTCCAAATAAAATCAAAAAGCATTTTATCTAGTTGTTTGGTAACTTTAGTGGGAATATCCAATGATAACGAAACATAGACTGATCTGGAGATTCCTTCAGCTTTTGACAAAAGTACCCGCCCCAGAATTGATAGATCCCTTTGTAGCCATGCATTAAACCTCTTACTAGTTTTGTTAATAATTGGGTTGAAGTTTAAATTATTACGCAAATTCTCATCTTTACATATAACAACTCCCAGATATGTAACTTGATTTGCAATTGGAATATTACATAAATTAGTTAAACTACATTCTTTAAGAGGAAACAGAACAGACTTATTCATATTCATTCCTAGCCCTGATACATCTGAAAACTCATTTATGCATTTTACTGCTTTGATGATTTCATTTCTATCCTTCAAAAATAAAGCAGTGTCGTCTGCAAACTGACACAACTTAAATGTTTTCCCTAATGCTGTAATTCCTTGAATATGTCCTTTTTTAACGTGAAGGGCCATTATTTGCGTTGCTAACAAAAACAAAAATGGGGAGATTGGACACCCTTGTCTGATCCCTCTATTTCAAATCTGCCAGAAGTCCCCTTGCTAATTTTACAGAACTAGTACATCCTTTATATAGAGTTTTGATAGCCCTTTGAAAATAATTGCCAAACCCAAAAAAATAAATTGCTTTAAATAAAAAATTATGTTCTATGGTATCAAATGCCTTGTGAAAATCAATAAATAAAATAAAACTATCATCTAAAACATAATCACTGTAATCTACCATATCAAGTATCAATCTAATATTATTACTAATGTGCCTTCCTTGAATAAATCCAGTCTGTTCCTCGTCAATAATATTTCCTAATCCTTTTTTCAATCTTTTGGCAAAGATTAAAGCAAATAATTTGGCATCATTATTTAATAGACTAATGGGTCTCCAATTCTCTAAATAAAGAATATTTTTGTTTGGCTTCGAATTAATGTAATAACACCTTGTTTTAAAGAGGAAGGCAGTTCTCCCTTTTCAATAGATTCTATAAATACGGCCAGCAAAAAAGGAGCTAACTTATCTCGAAACACTTTATAAAATTCACTGACAAGTCCATCATTACCTGGAGAACGATTATCTTTAAGGCTGCCAATACACTCTTTAACTTCCTCTAGCCTTAAATCACCATCACAAAACAATTTAAAATCATCCTCAATAACTTTGGCATTATCTAAAACATTATCTAGAAAGTCACTCAGATCAGAAGACACAGAGTTGGGAGAGTACAGACCTTTGTAAAACTGAGTAACAAACTGTGATATCTTTTTTTCATCCTCTGTAGCTGTATTATTAATTAACAATTTGTTTATAGAGGTCAATTCACCATTTCTTTTTTCCAGATTAAAAAAGTACTTAGTATTTCTTTCCCCCTTTTCCAACCATTTATATCTAGATCTGATAAATGCACCCTCTGCTTTTTCTTGATAAATGTTATCCAGTTGTACTTGTAATGATGATAAATCTATTAGTTCCTGCATGTTCAAATTTTCTTTACTTGATAGGCGCATTATTTCTTTAATAACAATATGTTCTTTTTGTCTTTTAACTGAAGCAATCGATTTCCCCATTGAAATAGCTAGGTTCCTAATTTTGTATTTCATTATTTCCCAATGTTCTCCATAAACATTTGTTATTTTAGCCTGAGACCAGTGCTTATCAATTAACTCTGATACCATCAATTTAAATTTGTGATTATCTAATAACTTTTTATTCAATTTCCAATAACCCCTTTTTAATTTAGATTTATCTGGACCATGAGTATTTATCAAGAGCTGATACACCCTTATGGTCAGTCAAAACTGACGGCTCTATAGAAACCATCTGGACACACTGCTCCAGTTCATTTGATATTAGAAAAAAATCAATGCGTGATTGTTTGGAATAATCTTTGTTGCTCCATGTGTAGATTCTTTTGTCTGGATTTTTGAGTCGCCAGATATCAACTAAACCAACACGGGTACATACATTTCTGATTTCACAATGAGTTCCATTGCTTCTTGATGGCCATCTATCCAAATCCTCATCAAATACACTATTGAAATCACCTCCCCATATTATTTTTGCTAAGGGAAATTTAGTTATAACTTGTTTCAATTTAATTTCTATATTTTTGAAAAATGTTTCATTAAGCTGTTTATTATTGGTGGCATATGAATTCACAAGAGAGTAATGAGTTTGATCAATGTTAACATGCAATATTACCATTCTTCCCAAACTATCTATTTCATGGCTAAGAACCTGACCTCTGAAGTTTCCTTTCAGTATAGCGACCCCTGCAGATCTATTACTGAAATGTGAGAACCATATGTCATTTCCCCATTGACTTCTCCAGAACTTTTCATCTTCCTTACAAGCATGCGTTTCTTGCACAAAAGAAAAATCAACACCCTTTCCTTTACAATATAAAAATAAGGATTTCCTTTTCAAATTATCTCGTAAACCTCTGGCATTAATTGAAAAAACTGATATAGACATCGTTTACACTTTTTTTTTTTTTTTAAATCGAATTTTTGAACTAGGGTCTTTTAAAGCTATTGTTTGTTGCATAAATATCTTCCATATGCTCTGCAATATGCCTTGAAGAAAAAAAAAATTAATAACCTATAAATACAAATATTGTACTTATAATTGCATATGAACACAAAACACAATTTTAAATGTAATTGTATAAGTATACCATTTCTAACATAACTTGTTACCTATACAGCCTACATGTGGGCTACTCAAAAGTAAGAAAGTTAGTTGCTCCAAGTAGCCTAGCTACTCAACATGTCAGTTTCTGAGACATTAGCTAACTCGAACTTCTTTCTTATCTATGTAAGCCTTGTTACCTACAAAGTACGCTCTCTTTCCCTCTTTGCGTGCTTTTTCAACAAGAGGCCATAATTTTGTGCGTGCTTCTTTGTCTGCAGCGGTCAGATCCTCTTTAAAACGAAGATGCTTTCTTTGCAGATATTCATTTGCTTTGGCATTTCTCCATACCAAGTCTCTTGCCGTCCGTGAAAGAAACCTGATGATCACTGGCCGCGGTGTGACGTTGCTCTTCATCTCTGGATGTTTGCCAATCCTGTGAACTACATCAATGGCACCTGTCACAAAGGTGCATTCAGCTTCTGGAAGGATCTCTTTGCATATTTCTTTCACAACCGCTTTAACGTCTTCTTCTGGTCTCTCAGGGGTCCATAGAGACGCAAGTTCCATCGTCTGTTATATCGCTCAGCGTCGTTTAGCTTCTGCTCCATTTCATGAATCTTCTTTTGAGATTCCACGCTCTGTTTTTTAAGACATGCACTTTCCTTCTTTAAATCAGCAATGTCTAGGTAACAGTTATCGAGTGATTTTTTGAGTCCTTCAATTTGTAGAGTGTTTTGCTTGACTGCCATGTCAATTTGATCGGATCGTTCGTCGATTTTCGCCGTCAGAACGCGAATGATGTTCTCTTGCATCTCAGTCAAAGAAAGTTCATTTCCTCCATCATTCTTAGCTTTCTTTGTTGGACGTTTCACTGGCGTATTAGGATTTGTATTACAGGTACCTCCCTCAACCACTTTACAACTATAAGAATGGACATCATCAATACACCTTTTTTCGTTCGCAGATTCAATCTCCATCTCCAAAGAAAGTTCCATCTTTGATCTTTTCGAAATGTCCGTCTACCAAGCGGCCGAGAGAGTACCGTTTATACACAACAATGTTGTTAAAATTCTCCAAAAGTGTCTTTACAAAAGCATAACTAGCAATACTAAGCAACCATACGATTTAAATCGTATTAAATTAAGTGGACCCTATGTTTCTGTCTCAGCTCAAAATACCACAACCGCTCACGTCGCCATCTTGAGCCGAACCATGCTCAGCTCTCTCTCTAACATGGGTACGGAAAAAAATACGCACCGCAAACGGAGTATGTGTGAACCGGGCGTTAAAATTACTTTATCTCTCTCCCGCTGTATCGCGTGCACGCGGACACGCGGGGCGCGTGATGATCGAGAGCTCTCATTGGTCAAATCGATAATCAACGAAATATCTTAAATTGACTTCATTTTAATTTTCTTTAATAACTTTTACATTTCTTTTCACCTTTATTAGGGAAATATGATGTTAATAAATAATGAATTAATGAAACTTAATTCCTTTCAATTACCCATTATTTAACCAGGGTTACACATGCAGGTGAGTAAACAGTAAACATGCAGATGAGTAAACAGTAAACATGCAGGTGAGTAAACAGTAAACATGCAGATGAGTAAACAGTAAATATGCAGGTGAGTAAACAGTAAACATGCAGGTGAGTAAACAGTAAACATGCAGGTGAGTAAACAGTAAACATGCAGGTGAGTAAACAGTAAACATGCAGGTGAGTGAACAGTAAACATGCAGGTGAGTGAACAGTAAATATGCAGGTGAGTAAACAGTAAACATGCAGGTGAGTAAACAGTAAACATGCAGGTGAGTAAACAGTAAACATGCAGATGAGTAAACAGTAAACATGCAGGTGAGTAAACAGTAAACATGCAGATGAGTAAACAGTAAACATGCAGGTGAGTAAACAGTAAACATGCAGGTGATTAAACAGTAAACATGCAGATGAGTAAACAGTAAACATGCAGATGAGTAAACAGTAAACGTGCAGATGAGTAAACAGTAAACATGCAGTTGAGTAAACAGTAAACATGCAGGTGATTAAACAGTAAACATGCAGATGAGTAAACAGTAAACGTGCAGATGAGTAAACAGTAAACATGCAGATGAGTAAACAGTAAACGTGCAGATGAGTAAACAGTAAACGTGCAGATGAGTAAACAGTAAACATGCAGGTGAGTAAACAGTAAACATGCAGGTGAGTAAACAGTAAACATGCAGGTGAGTAAACAGTAAACATGCAGATGAGTAAACAGTAAACGTACAGATGAGTAAACAGTAAACGTGCAGATGAGTAAACAGTAAACATGCAGGTGAGTAAACAGTAAACATGCAGGTGAGTAAACAGTAAACATGCAGGTGAGTAAACAGTAAACATGCAGATGAGTAAACAGTAAACGTACAGATGAGTAAACAGTAAACATGCAGTTGAGTAAACAGTAAACATGCAGATGAGTAAACAGTAAACGTGCAGATGAGTAAACAGTAAACGTGCAGATGAGTAAACAGTAAACATGCAGTTGAGTAAACAGTAAACATGCAGGTGATTAAACAGTAAACATGCAGATGAGTAAACAGTAAACATGCAGATGAGTAAACAGTAAACGTGCAGATGAGTAAACAGTAAACATGCAGATGAGTAAACAGTAAACGTGCAGATGAGTAAACAGTAAACGTGCAGATGAGTAAACAGTAAACATGCAGGTGAGTAAACAGTAAACATGCAGGTGAGTAAACAGTAAACATGCAGGTGAGTAAACAGTAAACATGCAGATGAGTAAACAGTAAACGTACAGATGAGTAAACAGTAAACATGCAGTTGAGTAAACAGTAAACGTGCAGATGAGTAAACAGTAAACGTGCAGATGAGTAAACAGTAAACATGCAGTTGAGTAAACAGTAAACATGCAGATGAGTAAACAGTAAACATACAGATGAGTAAACAGTAAACATGCATGTGAGTAAACAGTAAACATGTCATAATGTGTGACAGAGCTGCAGGTTTCTGAATTTATCCTGATGTTTGATCACTGCGATGAAAATCTTTTACAGAAAAACATTTTTTGAATCAGTTTGGTAGAAAGGGAACAGAAATATCTGCAACACAATATAAATCTACACAAACATGTCTAACTGTAAATACAAATACAAACAAAAGAAACTTAAAACAATGCATTTATTCTCACATGTTCAGTTGTGATCTCTCTGATATCTGCAATGTTTTGATTGTTGTGTTCATGTTTATCCTTTATGTCTGTCACCTGTGTTAAGTTATTCTCTTGTTGTTGTAACTCTTAGTGTTGTTTTGATTTAGTGATTTATCTAATTAATGTCTCCATGAGGTGTTTTATTATTGTTGTTGTTACACATCATTAAAGCAGAATAATCTTTTTAACAGTGAACGTGACTCTGGATCCTGATTCAGCTCATCCACGTCTCACTGTGTCTGATGACGGGAAACAAGTGAGAGACGGAAACACACGATCAACAAAAGTGAACAACAGAGGAAAAGAGCAAAGTGACACGTTTGATAAATATCTTGCCATCCTGGGAAAGGAAGGATTCTCCTCAGGGTGTTTTTACTTTGAGGTGCAGGTGACGGGGCAAACTGAGTGGCATTTAGGAGTCGTCAGAGAATCCATTGACAGGAAGGGGAGGATTAATCTGAAACCTGAGATCAGATACTGGACTGTGCAGAGATATGGGGAATATTGGGCTTGTGATTCTCAACGTGTCTCTCTTTCCCTGAGTGTGGAGCCACAGAGGGTGGGTGTGTTTGTGGATTATGAGGAGGGTCTGGTCTCCTTTTATGATGTGGAGGACAGGTCTCATATCTACTCTTTCACTGGTCAGTCTTTCACTGGGAAACTCTATCCATTTGTTGGTTTAGGTTATTATCGGAATGAAAACTCTGCACCACTGATCATCTGTAATGATTTCTAATGAGATTAATTTACAGATGAATGTATTTACAACAGCAAAGATGACAAAATAAAATAATTATTCACTCTCAGACATAAATACACTGTTTAAAGTACAAATCTGCCATTGGATTATTTACCCTTATTTTGGTGCCATTTGTGTTTGAACAAAACAAAAAGGTAATTTTTACCCCCTCAGAGGAACAAAAATATAATTGTACATTTAAAGGTACACAAAAGATATTTAGGGCACAATTTTGTACCCAAAATGAGTAATCCATTTTATCAATCATGATATTGATTGGACATGAATAACAAATCTTTAAAATGCAAAACAAACGAATACATTAAATAAAGCAAATAAAAAGAAATAGAATAAATGTTGAATGTTATAGTAAATATCTTGTATTAACCGAAACGAAGATTAAGTCTAATGCTAAAATCTCAATCAAGACGAAGTAAAATAAACTGTGGAGAGGTCACGAGGTCTGAGAGTGAAGCAGAAAGCCCAAGAGAGAGTTGAGCAGATATTATATTATAATTTATAGCCCAAAACATGCATGTCATATTCCCTTAAACAGATCAGATGTTTTGTCTGGATTCCACTGATGTTAGTAATTATCTCTTATCACAAAATAATGATTAAAAATGTCCGTTTGTTTCTTCAAGGTGCAACAATAGACCTTACACATATAGAAGAACTGTTATGACCCTGTGGTGTTTTGTGTGTGTAACATTGTAGTTTTCTATCTGTGTTTGTGTGTTGTGAGCTACTTCCTGATTGGCTGCTATTCAAGTATAGAAAATGATCTGCAAGTATGTGCAGAATTAGCAGCAATAATAAAAGGCATTTTGTTGTGGCTTGCTTGTGTTTCACTAATGTGTTCAGTTTCATTGACTATTTCAGTGAACACTTCTGGAGATGCCACTAGGTGGCGACAAATGAGCGTCTTAAGTGCAATGAGCCAGTCATTGAATCATTTTGATGGTCATGACCAAAATCTGGCAAGAGACTTTATAGTATTTAAGCATTATAAGAACAAAGCAGATCTTTAATTTCCGTTCAGTTTTGTGAACTGTTGTGAAATGAGTATCAATAATTTCCATGCCTTCTCCATTCTTAAAAATTGCATGTCAAATCTACTGACTTCATTAGACAAGCACAAAGCAGATCTACTGTATCATTTTCTTACAGTATTCAGAAAGACTGCAGGATTTAATCTCAGGGCACGCACAGAAATCAAACAATGTTACATTTTCTCTTCACAGCTTACAGTTCATTGAGTTGCAGTTGTTTGTATCGTGATAAATACATGAAGTGTGACAATAAAATATATTTTAATATCATAAGCATTAAAGTCAGAGCACAAATGATGAGGAGACAGATGTTCACCTTAATCACTGTGTATTGATGGTAGGTGAATGGACCACAGATGTAAATTCAGTGATGTACATAAGGATGGTTTTATAGTCTGAAAACAAGAAATACAATAAAGGCAATGAATAAACTGAATATATACACAATAACAGGCATTCATTGTTACATAAGGAAACCAAAATATTCTTAATTCACTTGAGGGACATTTCTGTACCAAATATATCGTCCAATAAATAGAAACAAGGTATTTCACAGGATAACATGAGCGATTAGTGGGTGTTAATAACATACAATTGACATGTATGAATAACATCATAGCTAACATGAAAAACATTCCAGCAAACATGAATCTAATCACTCGTTTGGGGTGATAACAGTTTAACAAATTAACATTGTATCATCAAGATGTAGTGGGGAATTTCACTACAATGTAGGGGTAAGTATCTATTCTGAATATCTTGGACGCCTAGAGAAATGACAGGATCTAAGTCCCCACTCCTCGGACAATTAACTCCTGTACTTATTATAAATAAGTATGTTTTAGTCTGTCTTAATCAACTGTGCTTTTTTAGCAATGGCTGGTGAGGAGGCGACCCCAGGATTAAAGTGTACACGGCAGCTTTCCCAGAGTGTAATAAAATGAATTAACCCCTTTTTCTACTACCAGCCAACAAGACAGGAGGAATGCTCCTACTCCAAGATGACAGAGATTGTAGATGTATTTATTCTAAATAAAATAAAGAAAATGATTGCAAGTGCCAAAAATAAACTTTTGTTTCACATCACTTATGAATGAAAAATAAACAATCACAGAATTAAAGCTTCACTTCGCTTCAAGCTTGTGTTCAGTCTCTTTCCTTTCTGCAGGAATACTCAAGTCAAACTAAATAAACAACAGCTCAACAGAATATTCAAGAGAGAACCAGTTCAGTCAGCAGTACATAATGAATATTACATTTCACATCAAATACTTCTCTCACGTCAATCATCATACCTGAGTAATATTCACAACTCAAGGTTTAAATTTGACTTCACCGCAGAACTGGTCTGGAGTTGGACTGTCCAGGTATGGCAGGGTAGTCAGAACAGCTATACAGACTTGTTTAAAGATAGCAAGTCTCTTCTTTTTTCAAACACAGGAAAATTAATGTTTTTTTGTTTTTTTTAAATAAAAGAAAGAAGAGACAGTCTCTGGGAAAAAACCCCAGAAATGCGGATTCACTCACTTGTGCAAACTAAATTGTCCGTACACAAGTCCATGCAAGTGTTAAACAAAGTTGAATTACAAGGAATTGTTGTAGAATTACAAAGTTGTTAAACAAAAATACTGCAAAGCGTCCAAACATTTATTATAGAGAAAATATAGAAAGATGAAAAGCAAATTCTCAGGGAAGAGGCTATATACTCAAAATAGGGAGGGAAAAATGAAATCAAAAGAATTTCAAAGAGTCTGTAATGCCGCTTGCGTCCACAGAGCGGCGCTAATGTGTCAAAATGGATAGCGAGGATTTTTCTCGAAACAACAGTAGCAAAAACCACTCGTTCTGAATCGGCTTTATTCTACATCATCAACAACAACAACAAATTATGTCCGTGTTTTTCTTCCGGATGTCAACTGTGGTGAAACAACAATGAAGAAAACTCACAGTACCTCAGCTCCCTTAAATCGGAGAAAAACACGACGAGCAATGTCACTCTACTTCAGCTGCGATCACACTTGTAACTCGTGACAGCACAAGCTCGGTACAGCTTCTCGTCAGCTCACCTCGACACTTGTCAACTGCTGTTCACGTAAAAGAAAATAAATCACTAGAAAACTGTTTCTTTCGTCTTTCACTCAGCTTTACTCGTGCTCTCCGAATTATTTTCCTTCGCGCTCTCTCTCGCGGTTGCGTATCTTCCGAGAAAACTTTCAAAATAAAAGTCCTTGAATACCTCCACAAAGACCTCATGAATAACCAGTAACAATGATTTCCATATTAATAAAGAATTAATCATCACACTCTAACATGGAAATATGACACGGATTCATATAACACTGTTCAGATTACTGTTAACACAAATATGATAAAAAAAAAGACTTACTTTGAGGTCAATTAATAACATCTGGATGTTACATTTGCATCAATCATCACGAACAAACAGGAATAAACATCTTTTCAGATAACAGCTCACACAGATCACACAGACACAGCCGATAGCAGCTGTGGAGCCTTTATAACAATTCATTATTTTCATCCTTTTAATAAAGGAAGTGTTTACAAGATATTTAAATAGTCCTCTTATATTTATGTGAATTGCTTCAAAATTGTTTAGAATAATTTCCAGACACGGCTGGTCCACAATAATCAAAGTATATTTGATATTTTATTAGTGTTGCCCTTTTAGTGTCACATGGCATCACTCAATCTGGATTGGTGGCATATGATTTGTGGCCAATGTGTATTTTAATAATAATAATCTGTATACTTTATATACTCTAGGGGTGTAACAGTATGAGATGTTCACGGGATGATAACGTCACAAAAAATACCCCAGTGTTACTAATATTATTTACAGTTTCATATTTAGTTATACAATTAGTTACATTTTGACTTTGAACTACTAAAATACTTGAATATGAAAATCAGTTCTGTTCCTCAGGTCGAGGTTCAGAGTTGTTTTGAGTGACAGGCATCAATCATTTGGACATACAGTATGATGCTGACATTTACACGTTTACATTTATGAGAGAGAAAATAAACGTACTTTTAAGCATCTCTTCAGCATGAAACAGTTCAAATGGGGCAGTTTTCAGGCTGCGTTGCCCAGTGTCAAGATTCAACACATTCAAAATATAAAGTATAAAGGATATTAAAATCAATAAATGTATATTTTTCCAGTCTGTTGTATTAGTATTTATTTATCTATCACCCCTTATTTACTTTAGATACCAGTTTCTATATATTGTTATTTACACAAATATACGATTTATCAAATCTTGTTTTATTATGTATCGTATTTTAATGGAGATTTAATTTATTACAGCTGAGAGTTACACGAGCAAACAAGGTTTGAACATCAACCGTAACAAGATCAAACTGTTGGCTGACCGCCGTGCTTTCCCAGGCCACCGCGAGTGTGGGGCTAGAGTGGAAACCTCCGCCCGCCCCAGAACACTCGCGGCTTGACGACTGGTATCTAGGTTCGGCGCGCCGCTTGTGGCCATGCCCCCCTCCAGTCCCTTTATTCCCGGTAGTGGATGATGAGCTGACGCGGTCGTGGAGGGCACCTTTTACTGCCCAGACATGATCCTTCAGCTCTATTGTAAAACATTTATTGGAGTGAAAATAATCATTTACAACAACCATTAGCACTGGATCCCCCCAGGTCTGCGTTCTTTCTCCTCTGCTCTTCTCCCTGTACACTAACAGCTGCACCTCCAGTCACCAGTCCGTCAAGCTTCTGAAGTTCACGGAGGACACCTCCCTCATCGGACTCATCTCTGATGGTGACGAGTCCGCCTACAGGTGGGAGGTTGACCACCTGGTGACCTGATGCAATCAAAACAACCTTGAGCTCAATGCTCTAAAGACAGTGGAGATGGTTGTGGACTTCAGGAAGAACTCACCCTCACCTGCACCTGCCCCCATCACCCTCTGTGACTCCACAATCGACACTGGGGTAGTATAGCAAATACTAGCTGCCAACTTCTCATTGGCCTTTTTTCATAGATCAGAGATATATTCGGTGCTCAAGAGAGACCCCTAGTGTCGCTTCTCCGACACAATGTCTCGTTCCCTCCATCAGGGAATGGAGGTTACATCCATAACCTAGACGTTCTTTACTGAAAATGTAAACAGGACGGACACTGAGTTAAGTTTCTGTTTATTTCCACCAAGGACAATTGATTGAAAGGAACTCTGATTCGGTGTGTCATTGGACATTTGACCTGAAATTCACTCTCCCAATAGTTTTTTTTGTTTTCTTTATTGTAATCGTTCTGAAAAGAGAGAATACAGAGGTTATTGAGTTAAATAATTGTAATTTGGGTTTTGAGTGTGAGCTGAGTATATCATTTACATAAAAGAAAGAATCAAAGTAATTAAGAGTAAATAGCTATAACTAAAACAAGCTACAAATTAAATTAAACAGGATAAACAAAGAGTTAACTACATAACTATTGAGCACAAGGAGTCAATTATCTGAAACAAATTGGTTATTTCGAAAAGTTCATTTAAAGGTTTTTATGAATTGTTTTATTGAAGCTGTCATTTTTTCCCTTTCCCAAACTGAAAACTAACACAGAGGTTTATAAAATAAAAATACTTTAAGCTAAAATCCTGTCTTGTGTGATTATTTCCCTTGTCTCGCAGCAATATTGGCTCAAGAGTGAATGTGGTCTTCTGATCTGGTCCAAGACATTAGAAAGTGGTTCACATTTAAACTGTAGGACGCGTGCTACAGATGCATTTTACATACTGTGGCAGGGAGGAGGGCTGGGCCTGGTCATGATGCTGCACACCGGCCCCTAATCAGGCTAATCAAGCCCTCGAGAGGTATAAAGCTGACCGGAGGCGGCAGTTCATCAGAGAGAGAGTTACGGGCAGCTGCCCTGTATGTGTTTATGTTTGTGTCTTTTTGTATTATTAAAAGATTATTTCTATTGTCAAGCCGGTTCTCGCCTCCTCTCCCTTTTACCCTGTTATACAGACTTTGATTGTCTAGTATAAGGAATAGTTCACCTAAAAATGAACGTTGTTGTTATTTACTCACCTTCATGTCATTCCAACCTTTCTTCTGTAAAACCCAAAATGACACAGGCAGGATGGAAGGGCTTCTGTTTTCCATACAAAAAAGTGGATGGTGATTCATACTGAGCTTCAAAACACACATTAATGCACCATATAGGTAGTCCATCAAAAGGGCCGTAGCTAGGTATTCGTGGGCCCCCCACTTTATGAACCATTGCAATACATCCCAAGCCATTTCATTTTTCCTGCATCTACAATTAGAGGTTGCTGCAGTCGGATGGCTAAATGTCATCTTCTCATTTGCTCACCACAAAGGATTGTAAAGCAGCACAAATAGTGGGATTATTGTCTTGTGTGTGCACTCATCTCAATGAGCAACAGACAGGGGCGGAGTGGCCATAGGGAGAACAGAGACTTTTCCCGGTGGGCCAGCTGCGAAACAGGTCGAATGGGCCGGGATAATCTAAAGCTGGCCACTAAACGGCACCGCGATATGCCGAAGGGGGCCCCGTTCAAAGAGCAGATGATAATCTTACAGGCTTTCTCTCCCTTTTGCAAGGAGGAAGAGCGCTTGTTAAATACAATCTGCCCAGAGCACTCAGTACCGCCGTTCCCTATAAACAGACTACGCTAGTCTGCGTTGGGCATCAACTCCCTATGGGGGCACCATCTTACCCTAGGAGGGCACCAGAAAGTCCACCTTACTCGCACGTTATACGTTGTTGAAGGACCCGAAAGCAGTTGCGGAACACAAATGATCACTTTGTGCTCTTATCACGTGAACCCCCCAATTTGACCAGCGTGATTGAGTGCACCAGTACATTTAGACTAACAGACCAGCTCTTTGCATATTTTAGAGGCGCTCCAAAGGTATGACAGTCTCTAAACTGAGACTATCCCACTGGATCGTAGAAGCAATTACATTTGCCTACAATTCACTGGGCATGAGGTGCCCAATTGGGGTTAAAGCCCACTCAAGGTGTAGCTTCATCTTTGGCATGGGTAAAGGGCCTTTCCTGGTTGGACATCTGCCTGGCTGAAGGATGGGCCTCCCCTAATACTTTTGCAAGGTGTTATCTGTGAAGGAATAATAATTGTTCACTGGCATTTGGCATGATGGAATAATTGGCTTACTTCCCCTTAATCAAGTTAGAGTCCTGAAAGGCTCTTAATTCCTTCCATCTAAATAATTGTTTCCCTGTTGGTAAACATCTCTGTTTTATAGATATCCCAAACTGTCATTAGCCATAAAGTATTGATTCTATTTTACCATGTGTGAAAGATTATACTATTGGTAACTGTACAGACTACTGGCGCCCCCTAGTGTCTGTAAAGCATTAAGGGTTACATTTTTCATCCTAACATTACATATGTACTCCACTAATGGTTACGGTTAGGTTGGGGCACAGTTGTAAAACAGAGAAATTCTTTATATCTTTGGAAATACATGTTACAGTTTTCTTGTACTGAGTACAACACCTATTAATGAAGCACATATCATTATGTACACTCTTAAAAATAAAGGCTCTTTTTTTTTTTTTGCACTGATGCCATAGAAGAACCATTAATGGTTCCTCAAAGAACCTTAAGCGAAAGATTCTTAAAAGAACCACTTGTGAAGAATGTTTTTATATTTTAAACAATCTTTTCCACAACAAATAACCTGTTGTGCAATGGGAAGGTTTCATGGATGTTAAAGGTTCTCTATGGAACCGTAGATGCATGTAAAGAACCTTTAATGTTAAGAGTGTAAATCAAACTGTGTTAGGATACAGGTATTATATGCACATTGTTTTTACATTTATGTTGTAAATTAACTTTATCGTTGTTTTTATCAAACTGTAATATATATGATTAAACACAAATGAGTTCATTTGATGACAGTTTTGTTCTGCAGGTAAAATGATGAATTATTTGAGGATGTCAGTCATCTGGACTTCAGTTGCAGTTGTGTTCAGTGTGATTGCGGGACTACTGATGCTCGTTTTTGGTTATAAACACAGAGGTCAAATTCTTATTTATTTTTACATTAAATACATATTATGTTAAAACATATGGGAGACTGGGTTAGAAATTATTGAATTAAAAATATATATTTACATATGTAAGAAGAGTTTGAATTGAAGATGACCACTTCTAGAGAAAACAAAATATGTAATTGGACATTAGAATTAAACCTGCTGGATAAGCCCAATATTAACAACATAGTAAATAAAGATTATCTTTCGTTTACTCCATAAACAGATGTACTCTTACTGTATGTTAACATACACATACATCAAAATTATTTATTTCTGTTATATATTGATTTATAAAGGTATTGATTTATTATTAAATTAATTTAGATTATATTTTAAAGCAAATCAGAAACATGAACTGTCAACTTGGTATTCTCATATTTACTTTACATTTACTAAATGAGAAGAGAGCAGTACAAGAAGGTGATTTTGCTGATATGATTATATTACACAACGTATTAATTTGTTATTGTTTTCTATTTTGATCTAAAAATTTTGAGCGCATTTTCTTTGTTTTTTGTAAATTGGGTTATGTTTGATTTTACAGCAGTCCAGATATGTAAACAGTCTAACATGATTTTGGTTGTCTCACATTTAATTTACAATAGATTTACAGAATGAGAGGAGGAGAATTTATTTATATAGTTATTAATTCATTATTAATTATTGAAGTCTGTTTTGACCCACATAATATTTAATTAACACATCCTGTGTACACATAATAATCACGTAATTCAGAATAATCCACAAGTTGCAGACAGACATTTTGACCTTTAAAAAAAATAGTTTACTAATTCTTTCTCATATTGAAACATAAAATGATTTAAATTGATGTGTTATGTTGGTAATTGTTATTAATCTGTGTAATGAAACAAAGATAAAATTGTTTTCTGACCTTCCGTAAGTTCACTATCAACTTTTACAGAGTCAGAAGAGGATTACACCAAATGATATGTTTGTTTTTATGACTTCATTTAAAATGTTAATGTCATGATTTGTCTTCTGAATAATTCTTTTATAGAACATTCCAGTTGTCAGTTAATGAGATGACGTTTGTGTTCCTGGAATATTTCTGGTTATTGATCTCATTCATAACAACAGCAGGGGGCGCTGTACTGTCAGACATTCAGGACCAGCACAGTAGTTGTTATTGTTTACA
The DNA here is from genome assembly GCF_025860055.1 of Xyrauchen texanus. NCBI lineage: Eukaryota > Metazoa > Chordata > Actinopteri > Cypriniformes > Catostomidae > Xyrauchen > Xyrauchen texanus. Next base: position 41,628,905 of record NC_068283.1, on the reverse strand, counting down.
TGATTGGGAAGGTCTATAGTCTCTTTATAACTTCAAAATTTCCTGTCTGTTTTTTAAAGAAATGCTTAAAAAGTGAGTTTATGAATGGACGATATTTTTGAGACATGCACATTTCAAATCTTTCACAATGTAAAAGTAAAACTGATGAAACTGTGGCATTGCCATTAGGCTGGATATCAGGATTTATAGAGAATAAGGACTTAAGTTTTGGTGTGTTTCTCACCCAAAGCTATTGTAGTGCTTTCATTTATTTATTTTAGCTTTTGTTTCGAGTTGTTTTTATTTTATTTTATTTTGAGTAGCTCGTAACTTGTCGTGGAGTTGATGGACAGATATCCAGCACTGACCTGTATACTTTCTTTCTTTTGCTGGACACAAACAAAGTTTTTTAGAAGAATATCTGAGCTGTGTTTTAAAGCTCAAAATTGTACTCAAAACTCCAGTGGTTTAATCCATGTCTTCAGAAGTGATATGATATGTGTGGGTGAGAAACAGATCAATGTTTAAGTCCTTTTAACTATACATTCTCCTCCCTGGCCAGCAGAAAGTGGAGATTTATAGGAAAAAAGGACTTAAATATTGATCTTTTTGATCACCCACACCTATCATATTTCTTCTGAAGACATGGATTTAACCACAGGAGTCATTTGGATTACTTTTATGCTGCCTTTAGTAGCTTTTTTGAGCTTAAAAGTTTTGGTACCTGTTGACTTGCATTGTATGGACCACCATAGCTGAGATATTCTTCTATTTTCGTTTGTGTTCAACAGATGAGAAAAAGTCATTCACATCTGGGATGGCATGAGGGTGAATTATAATGAGAAAATTGGAAATATTTTGTGCATCTGAGTATGTGTAAGAACTTCCTGTTTTCTGTCTGTCCTCTCACAGGTTATACAAGTTTCAGGCACCTCAGTAAAGGCTCCATGCTCACCTCATTGCTCTGCCAGATGCTGATCAGGACAAATGTCAAACAAGAGGTAGACAGTTTGCCAGAATTAAAGGGCAGTAAACAGATGCCATGCATTGTATCTATGCTCACCAAATAACTCTGAACTCTTGTTTTTTAACGTTATGATATTTTCACACTTGGTTTCATTGCTTGGTCTGAACCCGATTCAATTTACAGACAAACAGCTACAAGTTAAAAAACAAAACAAAAAGACATTAGTGTCCATATCTGTGTACAAATTCAATAAAGAGCTTCTTGATTGTAAATAATGATAATGAAGCATGGTTTGGGACAATGATAAATAAGGAGATTTATTTGAATGTGAATGTCATTCACAGTTATAAACACAGTTATAAACACACTGCACAATATTCAATCTAATCCGTGAGACAGGGTGCGTCTACTTCCTGTGGGCGGCTTTCTTTGGTAACGAGCAGACGGATTGCGGGATCTCATCGGACTGCGACGGGGCGACCGCACCCAGGGGTGTTCTCTGCACTCTCAAAGATCAGAGGCCCCCAAGAGTGACCCCTACTGTCACTACATCAACACAACGTCGAGCGAGTGACAGATAGGGAACCAAATCTGTTGTATACAGATGCAAGGGCATGTAATGGCAGAAGAGGTAGGATATTTTGCATGAATATAAATAGACAGCTGTGTATTGCACATATTAATTGCTCAATGGGGCAGTTTTAACTCTTCAGGATATGGATAGCCTGAGGCAAAAAACTGTTCTCTGTAGCGCTGGCCAGAAGGCAACAGTTCAAAAAGGTAGTGGTCCAGGTGAGTGGCAAACAGAGTGATTTTTCAAGCCCTTTTCCCTCATTTTGGAAGTGTACAGTTCTTGAAGGTATGACAGGGGACAACCAGTAATCCACTCAGTCTTCTGATGTCCGATTTGGTAGCTGAACCAAACCAGACAGATACTGAAGTGCAGAGAACAGACTCAGTGACTGTTGAGTATAGAACTGGATTAGCAGCGCCTGTGGCAGGTTGAAATTCCTTTAACTGGCAAAGGAAGTACAACCTCTGCTGGGCCCTTTTCACAATGGAGTCAATGTGGGTCTCCCACTTCAGGTCCTGTGAGATGGTAGTGCCCAGGAACCTGAATGACTCAATTGCTGCCACAGTGTTGTTAATTAATTAAACATGAGTAGTGCCATAAAATATATTTAAGTGCAGGTACTGTAGGCTGCTTTTTCAATGTAACATTAAAAATGCTTCATTCTGTTTTGTGTAATTTGTAAAACCTGGTCAGCGTTAGAGAACGGCCAATGTACTTATAAATCAAATTCACGTGGGACATTTAACAAAAGTAAAGTCTGCAATAGTTGTATTGTGAGATTTATCATTGAAGCTCAATAGATATGAAATATCAACAGTGCACTGCTGCAGGTTAAGTGTATTTGATCTGTTGTTCAGGAGCTGAGACAATCGAAAGGGGAAAAAATATTATTAAGGGGCAAATTATTACGTTGAAATCAGTCCCAATAATGCCAAAAACACGATTTATTGTTTTAATCAGCTGACAGCCATATAATGTAGAAATAAATGCCTTCCCATGAATAAATCTCTGCATGTAGATACACTGAACGCTGTTACTGGAAACACCTGAGCCACTCAGCAGAATGTGGAAGCAGTTGTGCAAGTTAAATAATACTTTCTTTAATCTGCCCAACTCTGACGTCCACAGCACACAGAGAATGTTTCAGCCCACTGTTTCTCATCTAGAAGGGAGGAGCTGTGACATCACTTCAAGTGAAAAGAGAAAGTAAATCTAAACAGGAAGGTCTAATGCTGGATTCTTACAATGTTCTTGCAAGAACGTAATATTAACAGAATTTATTCAGAGACTCACAATTATTAACACTTAATACTGAGTTTAAGGTAAGTTTTGGACTAATTGAGAAGTTGAGAGAATTTTTCCTGAACAGTGTACGTCAGACATGAATGTCATTTGAGGGCAGGTAGATGTTTTCAACATTTAGATTGAATGTAATTATTTTTTAAACACTAGACTAACTTAAGTTTACTACTTAAACTAACCAGTGATTGAAGTTGACTGTGTGAAAAAGGCAAAGGTAATATTGTAATATATATATATTTTTTCTTTATAGCATTTGTGTCCTTCAGAGATGAAGATCATTTATATGACTCTACTGATCATCTCTGGAATAACAGATTCAAGATCAGGTAATTTATTTTTTGCATTTCATATAGAGATGTTTACAGTAGTTGGATATAGAAGAGCTGATGTGGGGGAGAACAGAGCTTACATAGATAAAAGTGAAACAAGGAAGTGTTTTTCAGGAAGTTGTCTCTAGTGCAGCGTTATGAAAAATACATGAAAGAAATGTAGCATAATGAAGGGAAAAATTATAATTATTTAATGTTCTTCTGTTATAAATCTCCAGAACAGATCGACTCAGTCTGATTTAAAGTTCACCAACACATTTCCATTTACTCATCCTCATGTTGTTCCAATCCAGTATTTCTTTCATGAAACACAAAAGGAGATGTTAGGTAGCAAGTTTATGCTGCTCTTTTCAATACAATCAAAGCATTGAACCTCATTTGGAAGGTTGAAGGGCTCAAAAATACTGATTATTTGAAATGCACTTTTAACTAAACACATGAAAGCAGAATAAAAGTAATTAAAATAGTGGTTTAATAAATGTCTTATGAAGTGATCCATTTGGTTTTGGGTGAGAACAGTCCTTTTTAATATAAATCTCCACTTTCACTTTCTCCTTCCTATGTTTTTGGCTATTTGCATTCTCAGTGAATATCGCCACCTACTGGGCATTGAGAAGCATTTTAGGAAAAAGGACGTAAATATTGATCTGTTTCTCTCCTACACCTATCATATTTCTTCTGAAGACATGAAATTAACCACTGAAGTAAGGCTTCAAAGTTTTGGTACCTAAAATCAAGTTGTAGAACTCTTAAATTTTCCATTTTCATTAAAAATCATCACTGGAAATCATAAAATAAAGTTATTAGTCTTGAGGCCCACAGTGAGCAAGCCAAAGGTGACTGTTGTCAGGAACCTAAAACTCCATGAGATGTTGGTTAATGGAGATGAAATGGGGAAAACCAATTAATAAATTAAAATGTGCATGTCTGCAATTCTACTAAAGACCTTATTCAGACTTATGTATTAGAATTTCTGGGACTTCAGATCAGCCTTTTGCACTGACAAGTTTTGACAATTTTGTCTTTCTCTTCTAACAGAGCAGTATAATGTAGTTGGACCCACTGATCCTGTTCTTGCTGTGGCTGGTGAAGATGTGATTCTGCCCTGTTACATCAAACCCAACAGCAGTGCTGTGGACATGAGAGTGGAGTGGTATAGACTTGATTTACAAGACTCAGTTGTGCATCTCTATCAGGATCATAAAGACACAAACACAGATCAGATTCAGTCTTACAGAGGGAGAACACAACTGTTCAAACAAGAACTACAGAAAGGAAACACATCACTCAAACTCTCAACAGTTCAACTCTCTGATGAAGGACGTTACAAGTGTTTCATTCAGTCTGAATCCTGGTATGATGACATCACTGTTAATGTCACAGTTGAAGGTGAGCAAACCAGCATTGAGAGTTATGATACAGTACATGTTTTGTATTTGATGCTGTTCTATAATATTTTTGGTGCTGGTCAGTAACAAATTAACACAAAGAGACAGAACAAAAACAACTTTATGTTTTTTCAATGTGGATCTCTGCAGCTGTAGGAACTCCTCCACTGATCACAATAGATGGGTTTGATCATTCTGGAGGGGTTCATCTACACTGTGAAATCAAAGGCTGGTACCCTGAACCTGAGCTTGTGTGGCTGGACCGTGAAGGAGTCACTTTGAAATCTGAAGCTACAGACACACACAGAGACACAGACGGATTCAGAGTGAAACACACCATCACTGTATATAATAGTGACAGCAAATATCACTGCAGAGTCAAACTGAGACATCACATGCTGGAGACAGAGATTATTACCTCCAGTAAGTACTGAAACTGCTTTTGCATTTATTCAGGATCTGAATTATATTTCTGTTTGTGTTCTGGCTGGAAGTCTATTGTAGACTTACAATCTCATCAGATCATCCCTAAATTAATGTCAATCTTCAAACCATGCAGGTCCAAAGTTATGAAAACATTTTGACAAATCAAATGATTTGGCATTTTACACAACAATAAATGTAATGCTGAAAATACCAAACAGAAACTACTTGTCACAATGTATTGGTGTATTGAAATCACACTTGGGAGATGTCTTTGCCATCCTGCTTTGAGGAGACATTGGTATTTTAGGTACAGAACCTCTATTGATCAAGAAATATAAATAAATATATAATAATATTTATACTTTTTGTGAATTTTGTATAATTTGGCCTTGAGTTCAGAAGCATCAGCAGTAACTGAGTTTCTGAGTGGGTGTCCCAAGATAAATGATCATTTGCATGAGATCTGTACACTTATTTATTTACAACTTTAACTTTTTGCTAATTGTTTCCATGTTTTAAGGACATTTACTCATTTTAAAAGATAAATCAACAATATTCCAGTTTGAGTACATTTGAGCTCTGGAAAGAATTAAGAGACCGTTTCAAATGTTCAGTTTCTTTGGATTTAATATTTATAGGTGTAGGTTTGAGTAAAATTAACATTATTATTTTATTCTATAAACTACTGACAACATTTCTTCCAAATTAAAAATAAAAATTTGCTGAAAATGACAACTGGTCAAAATAACAAAAGGATTCGACATTGTGTTGCTCTGTGTTGTTCCTGGATGCGGTCGATTTCTCTCCAAGAATGACGGCCACAGACGCTGCCTCCTGTGCCTGGGCGATCACACTGAGGCGGCGTTTGTGGATGGTTCATGTACTCTCTGCGAGAACATGACCATAGCAGCATTGCAGTCGCGACTCTCCTTCCTGAAGGTGAATGCCACTTCAGCCGCCCCCCGCGTCGCTCCTTCTTCCCATGGGATTGAGGACGACCCGGCTGGTGATGAAGGCGATCCGGCTTCACAACCCTTGTGGTGTATTTGCCGCACATTAGCTACCCCTAGACTGGGCAGGGTGTGGGTCTTCCCCTCCTGAAAGAATAGGAAATTAGAGGACCCCCGGGCGCAGTTCCCTCACCTCCGGCCCCGCCTCAGCCCCGGCACGCCAGAGCTTGTTGTATATTACAACAAATAAACTTCATTGTAATATATGATATTTGGATATTTGGTTATAACATCATTTTATTTAAAAAAAAAAACAGTAATATAAAGAGGCTGGAGTTTAAAAGTATTAGGAGTTTTGAGAAAAAACTTTATCATCCAAATTATTTATTTCAGTGTAGATTATTTTTTTTTTTCAATTCAATTTTATTTGTATAGCGCCTTTCACAACACACATCGTTTCAAAGCAGCTTTACAGAATATCAGCATTAACAGACGATAAAACTGTAATGTCTATAAAGTCGATTAATCATCATTGTGCAACTTAGATAAAATACGATCTTCTAACAGTGTTTAAAAATAATTAAATGATAATTGGATTAATAACCCCAGTGAGCAAGCCGTAGGCTGACTGTGGCAAGGAACACAAAACTCCATAAGATGTAGATTAATGGAGAAAAATAACCTTGGGAGAAACCAGACTCACTGTGGGGGCCAGTTCCCTCTGGCTAACATTATGAATGTAATGTAATATATTATGTATAGGTAAAATCATGGTTTAAAATGATTAAACTAAGTGTTAAGGGTCAGTGATTAAACATCGATTGTGTTTGAACTGTAAGATTAATGACCAAAGTCTTTGAAGTCCATCTTGATTAATTTCAGAAGTTCACATAGATGCAATTGTCCTTGTTAATTGGCTGATGAAGGCTTTTGTTGGCAATAGTTAGTCTAAGCATTTCATTTCAAGATCGTAGTCCATAAATAGACTGAGGTGATGCAGGTTGGAGTTGGCATCATGTCATCCTCTGAAGTCCGTCATAATAGATTGAAGTGATGTTTGGCTGGCACCGGCTGTATTTAGTCATCATCATTCAGTGACATGTAGCAGTGGAGTCCAACATGATGCAGTAATGGTGCTGGATCCAGCCGGTTCTGGTGACCTCAGGATAGGAGTCCCGAGGTTGAGACAGGGAAACAAATAAAAAGATGTAAGCGTAGATGCCATTTAATTTATTGCAGAGTTAGAGATCATGCTCAATGTTTCTGGTTTCTGGTTCCGGCAGACCCAACTAAAGCAGCCTAATTGTGGGTTGGAGGATAAATTAGGTGTATGCCTGGCTAAATAGATGAGTCTTTAGTCTAGACTTAAACTGAGAGAGTGTGTCTGCATCTCAAACAGTGTTTGGGAGACCATTCCATAGTTTAGGAGCCAAATATGAAAAGGATCTTCCTCCTTTAGTGGATTTTGATATTCTAGGAACTATTAATAGGCCAGAATTTTGCGATCTTAATGAACGTGTTGGAATATAGCGTGGTAGAAGATCACTTAAGTACTGTGGAGCTAGACCATTCAAAGCTTTGTATGTAGTTAACAGAATTTTAAAATCAATACTGAATTTAACAGGTAGCCAATGTAACGATGATAAAATGGGGCTAATATGATCATATTTCTTGGTTCTCGCCAGCACTCTGGCTGCTGCATTTTGAACCAATTGAAGTTTATTTATTGATCTTGCTGGACATCCTCCCAGTAATGCATTACAATAATCTAGTCTTGAGGTCATGAACGATGAATTAGTTTTTCGGCATCAGCAACCTAGAGCATATGCCTTAATTTAGCAATATTTCTTAGGTGGAAGAATGCTGTTCTACAAACATTTGTAATTTGATTTTCAAAGGACAGATTGGTATCAAATATAACACCTAAGTTCTTCACTGTTGAAGATGATGTAACAGTACATCCATCTAGAGTCAAATTATATTTTAGTGGCTTATTTTTAGAGTTTTTTGGTCCAATAATTAGAACCTCTGTTTTGTCAGAATTGAGTAGAAGGAAATTTCTGGCCATCCAATCTTTTATTTCATTAATACACTCTGCTAATTTTGAGAATTGTGAAATCTCATCAGGTTTTGAAGAAATATAAAGTTGTGTATCGTCAGCATAGCAGTGGAAACTTATTCCACGATTCCTGATAATATCTCCCAGGGGAAGCATATACATGGAGAAAAGCAGAGGCCCTAAAACTGATCCCTGTGGCACTCCATATTTTACTTTTGTTTGGTTTGACAATTCCTCATTTACATAGACAAAGTGGTAGCGGTCTGCTAAATATGACCTAAACCATGCTAATGCCACTCCACAAATTCCAACATAATTCTCCAGCCTATTCAAGAGAATGTCGTGATCTATCGTGTCTAATGCAGCACTAAGATCTAAAAGCACTAGAAGAGAAATGCAGCCGCGATCAGATGATAAGAGCAAGTCATTTGTAACTCTGATAAGTGCAGTCTCTGTACTGTGATGAGGCCTAAATCCTGATTGAAATTCTTCATATATACTATTTCTCTGTAGAAATGAACATATTTGGGAGGATACTACCTTTTCTAGTATTTTTGACATAAACGGCAGATTTGAAATTGGTCTATAATTAGCAAGTTCTCCAGGATTAAGTTGTGGCTTCTTAATTAGCGGTTTGATAATTGCCATTTTAAAGTTTCTTGGGACATGTCCTAAGCATAGCAGGAGTTAATGATATTAAGAAGAGGTTCTGATATTACAGGAGATACCTCTTTTAAGAGCTTAGTTGGTATAGGATCTAACAAACAAGTTGTGGCTTTTGATGTTTCGATAAGTTTTGTTAGCTCTTCATGACCTATGATAGCTAAGGATTGAAGTTGCACATGAGGGAAATTATTCGACACTGTTTTCTGAGGTGCTATGACAGATGATTGCATAATTCCAATTTTATTTCTGATTATTTCAATTTTATCTGTAAAGAAATTCATGAAGTCATTACTCTTGAGCTGTGACGTAATATCTGGTTCGGTTGAGGCTTTATTCCTAACCAATTTAGCCACAGTACTGAATAAACATCTAGGATTGTTGTGGTTATTTTCTATGAGTTTACTAAAATATGCTGACCTGGCAGCTTTGAGTGCGTGTTTGTAGCTACAGACACTATCCTTCCATGCACCCTGAAATACTTCTAATTTTGTATTTTTCCACATGCTCCATTTTCCGAGCTGCTCTCTTGAGAGCATGAGTGTGATCATTGTACCATGGTGCAGGGCTTATTTCTTTAATTTTCTTTTAATCGAGTGGGGCGACAACATCAAGGGTGCTAGAGAAGACTGCATTTAAATTTTTTGTTATTTCATCAAGTTCTTCTGGGCTTTGGGGTTTATTGAGTATATGAGATAGATCTGAAGAGTATTAGTGAAGCTATCTTTAGTGGTCGAAAGAATAGTTCTACCTGAACGATAGCGTGGTGTAGATTGAGTAACATTAGCTGATTGCAGCATGCAAGAGACGAGGTAATGATCCGAGATGTCATCGCTCTGCTGCAGAATTTCTATATTATCAACATCAACTCCATATGAAAGAATTAAATCTAGCTGTATGATTATGGCTGATGAGTTGGTCCTGTTACATTTTGTCTGACTCCAAGAGAGTTGAGAATATCGATAAATGCTAATCCCAAAGTATCATTTTCATTATCTATGTGAATGTTGAAGTCACCAACAATTAAGGCTCTATCTACAGTAACTACAAGATCTGATAAAAAATTTGCAAATTCACTAAGGAAATCTGAATAAGGCCCGGTGATCTATACACTGTAGCAAGGGTAAAGGATCTACAGAGAATTTTATTTATATTTGTATTTGACGGTGTCACCTTAAGCATTATTAGTTCAAAAGACTTACATTTATATCCTGTCCTCTGAGTAACACCAAAAACTTCACTGTAAATTGTAGCAACACCTCCTCCTCGACTCCTTCAGACGAGGCTCATGTTTATAACAATAACCTGGGGAGTAGATTCATTTAAACTAATATATTCATCCGGTTTAAGCCAGGTTTCAGTCAAACAGAGCGCATCCAATCTATGATCTGTAATCATTTCATTGACAATTAGTGCTTTGGTAGAAAGAGATCTAATGTTTAGTAGCCCTATTTTTATATGATGTTTATTTTTAATTTGTTTGTTTTGTTCAAGTTTGACCTTAATCAAATTTTTTCTAAATGATTTAGTGAGGGTATTGTGTTTGGTAGTTCGGGAACAGACACAGTCTCTATGAGATATCTAGGTGATACAGTCTCTATGTGTTGTAGTTTATGTGACCTGTGTGACGCCTCAAGGCAGCTAGCAGACGCTCGGATTAACCAGTTTGTCTGCTTCCTGACCTGGGCCCCATTTAGTCAATTAATATCATTATTAAGTCTATGAGCCAAATTACTAGAGAGGAGAGCGGCACCTTCCCTGGAGGGATGGAGTCCGCCTCTCTTTAGCAGGTCAGGTCTACCCCAAAAACTTTTCCAATTGTCTATAAATCCTATTTTATTCTGCAGACACCACTCAGACATCCAGCCATTCAGTGACACTAATCTACTATAAACCTCGCCACCACGACGAGCAGGGAGGGACCAGAGCATATTACAGTGTCTGACATCGCTTTTGCAAATTTGCACACCTCTTTAACATTATCTTTAGTGATCTCCGACTGGCTAAGCCGGACATCATTAGTGCCGACATGGATAACAATTTTAGAAAATCTACGCTTAGCATTAGCCAGCACTTGTAAATTTGATTTGATGTCAGACGCTCTGGCCCCCGAAATGCAATTAACAATAGTGGCTGGAGTCTCTATTTCCACATTCCTTACAATAGAATCACCGATAACAAGGGCTCTTTCAATATGATTCTCAGTGGGTGTATCACTGAGTGGGGAGAATTTATTGGAAACCCTAACAGGAGCGGGAGAGTGGTGTCTCTTTGCTGAACGAGTATGCCGCCGAGACGTCACCCAAATGCCCTGCTGCAGGGGCTCTATAACCGGAACCAAAGTGTGTGTGTTGCTCTCTGTACTGCCCGCATCCGAAACAGTATCTAACGGCTTCTCTTTCTCACTGACCTCCACTAGCGTTCGGATGCGAGTCTCTAACTCATTAACCTTCTCCGTCAGCCTGACTAATTCCTTACATTTATCACAAGTGAATCCCTCACTGCTGACGGAGGAGGCTATTTTAAACATGTGACATGCAATGCATGAACAAATAACATGAGCCGATGCCATGACTTACTGCAAATTGTTCGTTGTTCCTGAGCGTATTTGCAGTGTAATGCATTACTAAGTAATGAATTACTGTATTTGAATTACTTTTTCATTGGAAAAAAGTAAAGTATGGTATTACTCTTAATTTTTCAGTAATTTAATTAGTTCTGATACTTTATTGTGTTAAATATTTGACAGACTCTAGAACAATTCTTTTATAAAACAAAAGTTAAATTAAAGTAGAAATTTAACGTCCATCCATCTTCAACCGCTTATCCGAAGTCGGGTTGCGGGGGCAGCTGCCGAGCCACATTAACCAGCTCTGACTGGGGGACCCCGAGGAGTTCCCAGGCCAGTGTGGAGATGTAATCTCTCCACCTAATCCTGGGTCTTCCCCGAGGCCTCCTCCCAGCTGGACGTGCCTGAAACACCTCCCTAGGGAGGCGGCCAGGGGGCACCCTTACCAAAACCAAACCACCTCAACTGACTCCTTTCGACGCAAAGGAGCAGCGGCTCTACTCCGAGCTCCTCACGGATGACTGAGCTCCTCACCCTATCTCTAAGGGAGAAGCCCGCCACCCTTCTGAGGAAGCCCATTTCGGCCACTTGTACTCGCGACCTAGCTCTTTCGGTCATGACCCATGGTGAGGGTAGGAAAAAAAATTGACCGGTATATCGAGAGCTTTGCCTTCCGGCTCTGCTCTCTTTTCGTGACAACGGTGCGATAGAGCGAGTGCAATACCGCCCCCGCTGCCCCGATTCTCCGGCCAACCTCCCGCTCCATTGTCCCCTCACTTGTGAACAAGACCCCGAGGTACTTGAACTCCTTCACTTGGGGCAATACCTCCTCCCCTACCTGGAGTTCACACTTCATCGGTTTCCTGCTGAGAACCATGGCCTCAGATTTAGAGGTGCTAATCCTCATCCCAGCCGCTTCACAATCGACTGCCAAGCAATCCAGTGAGAGCTGAAAAAGCTTTCAGCATTTCTGGTCGGATCTCATCAATCCCCGGGGCTTTGCCACTGCGGAGTTGTTTGACTACCTCAGTGACCCCCCAGGGAAATAGAATCTGATCCCCTATCAGCCTCCGGCTCTGCCTCTAGCATAGAGGGCGTGTTGCGATTTAGGAGTTCTTCAAAGTGTTCCTTCCACCACCCAATAACCTCCTTGGTTGAGGTCAACAGCATCCCATCTTTGCTGTATACAGCTTGGATGGTTCCCCGTTTCCCCCTCCTAAGGTGGCTGACGGTTTTTCAGAAGCACTTTGGTGCGGACCGAAAGTCCTTCTCCATGGTTTCTCCAAACTTTTCCCACACCCACTGCTTTGCCTCCCTCACGGCCGAGGCCACAGCCCTTCGGGCCTGTCGGTACCTTGCAACTGCCTCCGGAGAGCTCCGGGACAACAAATCGAAATTAGTTACTCTTCAAATAGAAGAGGAGGTGAGAACCGGCTTGACAATATAAATAATATTTTAATATAAAACTGAAGCAAAAGACACAAAAACACACATGATGGACATGTCCGTAAACGATCAACTCTCTGTCGCACCACCGTCCGCAGTCGGCCCTTATCCCTCTCGGAGGTTTGATTAGCCTGATAAGGGACCGGGTGTGTAGAATCACAATCCGGTCCCGCCCTCCGCCCTGTCACAGTAATTAATTACTTTTAGAGTAACTGACTCAACACTTCTTATTTTGTGCCATCCTGAGCTGCTTTTGATGCAACAAAATAGTTCAAATGAATAAAATTAATAATCAATTCATTATTTTTTTATCTTAGAAAATAAAGTGGATGAGTCTTAAAGCATTTTAACATAATTTAATTCAGCATCTTATGTCAGCTCAATCTATTTTTGATATGTTTTACAGTGTAAATATCTTATACAGTTATAATGAGAGTGGTCTGGTTTTGCTTTTTGAGCTTTTGTTGTTTTGAAAGCTTTGGTGCTGACATTAACTCGCCCGACAGTTCCTGGTTCAAGGCCAGTGAGCTTTTGACTATTGGTGGAACAGGGGCATACAACAATAATTGGGTGGACCTGAATGTTAAATGGGTGGCACCGGCCCACCCAGCCACACCCGTGGCTCTGCCAGTGCTTGAGTCTGGTGTCTTTTAGATTAATTGGCTCATACAGATTTGAAGGATGTTCAGTGTTCAATGTCAGCCATATTGCCCATCAGATATTCCTTAAATAATGTATTGTACTCATTTAGTGTATTGATTTAAAACCTGTTAAGTGCTATTATGAGCCTTGGGTTAACATGAACAGTGTTTGGACAGCCCCACAGTGGTTGGGGAAAAGATAAAAAAGTTTTTAAAATGTTTATTTTATTTATTCATTTAAATGTACTCAGTATAGCATCCAAGGAATCTAAAGAGAGCAAAATTAAATTTCCTAAAAAAAATAAATAAATAAAATAAATATTTTAAAAACTTTTCAACCAATATATATAAATATTTTTACTTTAATCAAATTGAATGTTTGACTGGACATAAAGTGCTCAAAGTGCTGAATCACAGTTTTTGTTTTCCAGGTAAAATGTTAAATTCTTTGAGGCTGTTTGTCATCTGGACTTCAGTTGCAGTTGTGTTCAGTGTGATTGCTGTAATACTGATCGCAGCTTTTATTCATAAACACAGAGGTAAAATTATTGTTTGTTTCACATATAACATGTAATGAATGTAAGTAGGGGAGAGCTTGGCTCGTTGCAACAGTTTTTACTGCAGTGAATTTATCTACAAGATTTAACCACCTTGACCTTTTTTCAAGTCAAGTGGTTTTTATTGTCGTTCAACCATATACAGTTAGTACAGTACAGAGTTTAACGAGACAGCGTTCCTCCAGGACCATGGTGCTACATAAAACAACATAGTGCAAACACAGAACCACATGAGATTACACAGACTAAATAACATACCTATATAAAGTGCACGTGCAAACGGGTGCAACAAGTACAGGACAGTACAATACATTACTAACAGTGAACAGGACAATAGACACAGTGAGAGACAGAGCAGCGCCGACCAGTACACAGCAGTGCAAAAGATGACAGTTCCTAAAAATGCCAAATGTAAACATAACAGACTATGAGATAGTGATGCACATAGCAGTTATTGAGGTAACAGACAGTTATAAAGTGACAGTAATTAAAGTGCAACTCAAGACATGTGTGTGTGTGTGTTAGTCCAGTCTTGAGGAGTCTGATGGCTTGGGGGAAGAAGTTGTTACACAGTCTGGCTGTGAGGGCCGAATGCTTCGGTACCTCTTGCCAGGCGGCAGGAGGGTGAAGAGTTTGTGTGAGGGGTGTGTGGGGTCGTCCACAATGCTGGTTGTATTGACAAGAGCACTGAGAACAAATGAATGGCCACTGTTTGTGATTAATTTAATCCCAGTAGCCATCTGTTTATTTCAAGTCAAGTCAAGTGGTTTTTATTGTCGTTTCATCCATATACAATATTTATTAAAGCTGCTTTAACACATGCTTTGAAATTAATAGACGGCAGTCATGAAATTAGCCCACAATACAAAAAACATAATTTCTGTGCACAAAGATGTTTTAAATTAAAAATAAATACACATATATGTGTTTTGTGCGTAGTTTTGCATGCAGCTAGTGTCATCTTGCCTCTTATATATATACAGTGGGTACGGAAAGTATTCAGACCCCCTTACATTTTTCACTCTTTGTTATATTGCAGCCATTTGCTAAAATCATTTAAGTTCATTTTTTTCCTCATTATTGTACACACAGCACCCCATATTGACAGAAAAACACAGAATTGTTGACATTTTTGCACATTTATTAAAAAGAAAAACTGAAATATCACATGGTCCTAAGTATTCAGACCCTTTGATGTGACACTCATATATTTAACTCAGGTGCTGTCCATTTCTTCTGATCATCCTTGAGATGGTTCTACACCTTCAATTGAGTCCAGCTGTGTTTGATTATACTGATTGGACTTGATTAGGAAAGCCACACACCTGTCTATATAAGACCTTACAGCTCACAGTGCATGTCAGAGCAAATGAGAATCATGAGGTCAAAGGAACTGCCTGAAGAGCTCAGAGACAGAGTTGTGGCAAGGCACAGATCTGGCCAAGGTTACAAAAAGATTTCTGCTGCCCTTAAGGTTCATAAGTGCACAGTGGCCTCCATAATCCTTAAATGGAAGACGTTTGGGACGACCAGAACCCTTCCTAGAGCTGGCCGTCCGGCCAAACTGAGCTATCGGGGGAGAAGAGCCTTGGCCAGTCAGTCGGGAGATGGGAGAAAGTTGTAGTAAGTCAACCAGCACTGCAGCCATCCACCAGTCGGGGCTTTATGGCAGAGTGGCCTGACGGAAGCCTCTCCTCAGTGCAAGACACATGAAAGCCCGCATGGAGTTTGCTAAAATACACCTGAAGGACTCCAAGATGGTGATAAATAAGATTCTCTGGTCTGATGAGACCAAGATAGAACTTTTTAGCCTTAATTCTAAGCGGTATGTGTGGAGAAAACCAGGCACTGCTCATCACCTGTCCAATACAGTCTCAACAGTGAAGCATGGTGGTGGCAGCATCATGCTGTGGGAGTGTTTTTCAGCTGCAGGGACAGGACGACTGGTTGCAATCAAGGGAAAGATGAATGCGGCCAAGTACAGGGATATCCTGGACAAAAACCTTCTCCAGAGTGCTCTGGACCTCAAACTGGGCCGAAGGTTCACCTTCCAACAAGACAAAGACCCTAAGCACACCGCTAAAATAAGGAAGGAGTGGCTTCACGACAACTCTGTGACTGTTCTTGAATGGCCCAGCCAGAGCCCTGACTTAAACCCAATTGAGCATCTCTGGAGAGACCTGAAAATGGCTGTCCACCAACGTTTACCATCCAACCTGACAGAACTGGAGAGGATCTGCGAGGAGGAATGGCAGAGGATACCCAAATCCAGATGTGAAAAACTTGTTGCATGTTTCCCAAAAAGACTCATGGCTGTATTAGATCAAAAGGGTGCTTCTACTAAATACTGAACAAAGGGTCTGAATACTTAGGACCATGTGATATTTCAGTTTTTCTTTTTTAATAAATGTGCAAAAATGTCAACAATTCTGTGTTTTTCTGTCAATATGGGGTGCTGTGTGTACAATAATGAGGAAAAAAAATGAACTTAAATGATTTTAGCAAATGGCTGCAAT